>NC_142931.1:123363631-123418631 GCF_046866305.1 Octopus bimaculoides
ATTTTACTTTGCTAGATGGGGGTCTTCTGAAGCACAGCATATCAGTTGTCTCAGTCTGTCGTTATCTCTGTGTAGATCAACATCTGAAGATCATTTCTCGCCACTTCATTCCACACTTTCTTTGATCTTCTTCTTCCACAGGTTCCCTTCTCATTTAGAGATCAGCACTTCTTTATGCAGCTGTCCTCTTCTATATACATCACATGACCATATCAGTGCAATCTTTTCTCTTGTGCACTATAACTGATGTCTCTTACAATTTCTCTCTCAAAACAACTACAATTTGTCATACATGCACACTAACATTGCACATCCAGCAGAGCATGTTGGCTTCATTTCTTTCAAGCTTTTGCATGTCCTCTGCAACCACAGCCCATGTTTCACTGCCCAGTAGCATATCTGTCTGTACACAGGCATCATATTGTCTGCCTTTCACTCTAACAGGTCCTTTGTGACCAACAAAGGTAATAGCTCTCTGAATTTTTTCCAGCTGGTTCTTATTCCAGCAACTTTACTTTCAGAGTAATCTCCACTGCTGCTAATTCAATCACTGAGGTAACAAAAACTATCTACTACCTCCAAGGATATTTCTGTACATCCTTTCTGTTCATTGTACACACACAAAAACTACTTTCTCTGTTAACCTTCCTGTGATACCATTGCTGCTGTTATGTATCCATATCTTGCACTGGGTACATTAAATAAAATTTATACTTACACCTTTTCTACATATTGAGCAGAGCCATTTCTCTGAAGGGATTAATAATTTGTCTGAATTCCATACCTGAAATTTCTTCTCTAACTCTAGTAAGAGATTCAGCTATAAGAACAAGGTCATCAGCATAGAGGAGCTCCCAAGGGCAAACAGTCTTAAATTCTTCAGTTATGGCCTGGAGGATCATGATAACAAGAGGGACTGAGAACTGATCCTTGGTGAACTTCCTGCACACTAAATTCATTGCTAACTCACACCTTACTGACTGGCTTGCACAGCTCTCATCAATCACTCATTTACTCCTAGCTTCCACATCAACTACCAGATGAGTGAATGAAGGACTCAGCCAAAGGCTTTTCTATGTCAACAAATGCCAAGTACAGAAGTTCTTTTTTTGGTAAGTGCTTCTCCTGCAGTTGCCTTACTACTAAGATAACATCTGTATTGGCACCTTGGTAGAATGCCTTCTACTACAGCCCCAGGTTGACCAAGGTCTTGTGAATTGGTTCAATAAGCAGAAACTGAAAGAAGTCTCTCATATGCACGTGTGTTTGTGTCTCTTTGTCTTGATATTATACATCAGTTGTATATGAATGTCACCACCAACCAGTGTAATTAGTTTCTAGCCTTCCAGGAAAATGTTTGGCCATGGGGAAATATTACCTCTTTTTGGAAATAGATGATTATCTGGCCATAGAAAATCTGACTCAAAAATTTTATTAGACCCATGCAAGCATGGAAAAATAGCCATTAAAACAGTTATGATTTTATATATATATATATATATATATATATATATATACACACACACACACACTATATATATATATATATATACATACATACACACACACACACACACACACACACGTGCACACACATACTTTTGTGCTAAAATGCACATTACAAAACTAGTTAGGGCTGTGTGCTGGCCATTTCAAACTTCCATATACTTATAATGTACACTTTAGTAAAAGTGCCTCAAATAGGGACCCTGTTATGTGTGCGTGTGCGCGCACACAGGAATGGCTGTGAGGTTGAAATGTTTGCTTCCCTATAAAATTGCTTCAGGTTCAGACTGGCTGCTTTTTATCTTAGGCAAGTGTTTTTTTTTATTGTAGCTTGGGCAGATCAAAGCCTTGTTGGATTTGATTGATGGAAACTGAAAGAAGTCTGCTGTGTTACCATCATACAAGCAGATTCTCTCATTTTCAGTTTTCCATGAAACATCTAACCATGGAAAAATCTTGCTTGGTATCAGGTGACAGGAACAGCATCTGTGTTTAGAAAATTTGTGTCAACAAATTCCATCTGACCCATACAGGCATGGAAGAGTGAACATTAATACAATGATGATATATAACTATAGCTTTGGGTATTGGTTAGCCTGGGGCTATAGTACAAGACATGCCCAAGGTGCCACACAGCTACACCTGAGCTTGTATATATAATTGTTTAATATGTGTATATAGTGGATGTCAACATTTGAACAAATAAAACCACTTCTTAGACCCATTTCACTCTATGAAACATCTTAAGTTTAGTCTCCTTGTTGGCATCTCTTATGGCTCCTAAGACCTGCAAGGAACTTACAAATCATTCCACAGCAACCACAAGTCAACCAGCAGCAGCCTGACCATTTGGATGCTGGGACCTACAATGCCAAGTGAGTCTACTGACCAACTGACCACCCCTCACACTCTGCTACACTATGTACATGAGAGATCGTGCTGGATATTACATTGGTAGATGGGGACACATCCATGACCACGCTTGTGGCTGAGTTGGCCTGCCTTTGAACAGACATGATCACACTGGTCACACAAGAGACTCTTTTGTGTCCCTCCCAGGAAGAGGGTTCACATCCTCCATATATTTACCAGCAACTCCGTGTATGCAACCCTCTTGTTCTTGAATTCTTTGATACTGGTAGCAATCAAATTCTTCCACAGATCTTCTCAGTTGTTAATATCAATTTGGTCTCTTAGTGTGTATGCATGCATGCATACACACACACACACACACACACATAGGTTTTCTGACTTAGCTGTGTGGAACTTTGGACAAATGTAGGTGTAGCTGTGTGGTTAAGAAGCTTGCTTCCCAACCATGTGATCTTAGGTTCAGTCCCATTGCACAGCACATTGGGCAAGTGTCTTAAACTATAGCATTGGGGTGTCAACCAAAACCTTGTGAGTGAATTTGTTAGATGGAAGTTAGAAGAAACCTGTTGTGTTCCCTTGTCTTGATGTCATGTGATGGTTGTATCAGGTCATCCCATAAGTAATGTCGTTTTCCTGACCATTCTTGTTGAAACATGCTCTAACACATTTAAACAAGACTTTTTCACAGGTACTTAAATACCACAGAGCAAGGAAAGCTTTATTTAGATAGATTCTGGCTTGCAGACACACAAATAATTTGTTGCTTTAATAGCCCTTCATGAAAATAGAGGTCACAGAAGAGCACATTAAACACATCATGTTTTGCAAATATAAAAAAGGCAACATTGCAACAAATGCTATAAAAAATGTGCAAGAAGTGTATGGTGAAGGTGTTTTGAATATTTGCAAGTGCCAACAATGGTTACATAAATTTCGACAAGGGGACTTTAGCTTGGAAGATGTCTGCTGCTCTGGACACCCTATCTCTTTTGATAATGATGTAATGAAAGCTACTACTGGAAGAATTCCATCTGCAACTGTTGAAGAGTTAGCAGAAGAGGTTAATTCATTGTCATCAACTGTCCATCACCATTTGCAACAACTTGGAATCATGTCTAGGCCTGACAAGTGGGTTCCACATGAACTGAGTGAAAACAATTAAAGAGAATGTGTCAATATCTACACTGCTTGTTATTCACATAAGAAAAAAAAAATCTCCATTTTTGAACTGCCTAGTGACCGGTGATGAAAAGTGGATACTCTATAAAAATGGTAAATGCCTATGTCAATGGATTCAATCAGGAAAACAAGCAAGATCCCATCCAAATCAAGATCTTCATCGTCGGAAAGTTTTGAGCATTTGGTAGGACATGTCTTACAGGCAGTGTTGCTGGTTTCCAGTCTTTGATGCAAAACATGTCTGCTCATGTGGAGCTACTATTTTACCAGGAAACCAGTCAGAATTGGTGACAGGAAAAGCATCTGGCCGAGAAAACCTGCTTCAACAAATTCTGTCTGACCCATGCAAACCTGGAAATGTGGATATTAAATGATGATATATGTATCTATGCACACCTGTGTGTGTGTGTACAATCATTTAAATGTTCACATTTCCATGCTTACATTAGTTAGAGAAGAGGTTCATATGGCCAGATGTCCTTTCTGTCACCAAGCCCCTTTTTCCTTGTCAGGTAAAAACCTCCCAGTCTCTCTATCGAACACCAAAGCTCAGACATGTTTACATGGAGAACTAAAAACGAACAACCCTTTTCCTTACAAAGAATGCACATGTCAAGAAACCAGAACATACTTTCATAGTGGACTGCAAGCAAATGACACCTTTAGTGAAGTTACTATTTACAAACAAGCAAGTGAAACTTTTGGCCAAGCGAAAGATACAAATACACTCGGGCAGACATAGGCATGCATATATTGGTATTAGGAAGGGCATCCAACTGTAGAAACCATACTAAAGTAGACAGCAAAGCCTGGTATTGTTCTGTAGCTTGTCAGCTCCCTTTGAACTGGATGTTAAATGATACACGCATAATAGGTTTTCTTCTACAAAATCCACTCACAAGCCTTTAGAAGAAAACACTTGCCTAGTGTACCATGCAGTGGACTGAAACAGAACCATGTGATTGGGAAGAAATCTTCTTAACTACACAACCATGACTGTGCCAATTTATATTAGTGGTCTGATCAATAAGACTGTTGCCATAGTAACGAAGTTAAAGCATGCAGCGTGATCTCAACACAATCAAGATCTTGTGCAATTGAAACCCAAGTGTCTTTTGGTCAGCTGAAAGCAGTTTTGGCACAAACTTGGCAGACACTTGTCTCATACCCAAATCTTCAATGATAATGGATTGAACTGAACCGTAACTAATCTGTATATCCTCTGATAAGTCATGGATGGCGACTTGACGATTTCCCCTCACAGCTGCATGCACATCTGTGATGCTTTTCTTAGTTCTCCTGGTTGCCGATCTCCCAGAACGTTTGTCACTATTGACATTTTTTCGGTCATCTTGGAAACATCTGAACCACTTGTACACGTTTGTGCAGCTCATACACTCCTCTCTGTACACTTTCTGCAACTTTGCATAGGCCTCTGAGCAGGTATCACCATGACAACTTTCTCTGTCATGGTCAATGCATTGATCACGTGCTACA
Organism: Octopus bimaculoides; assembly: GCF_046866305.1. Taxonomy (NCBI): domain Eukaryota; kingdom Metazoa; phylum Mollusca; class Cephalopoda; order Octopoda; family Octopodidae; genus Octopus; species Octopus bimaculoides. The sequence continues at coordinate 123,368,687 of NC_142931.1, forward strand.
CACGTTCCTTCCGAGCACTGCTGTAAACAGCATAAGTGAGCTAGAACATTAACACTTAGTGCGCATGCACAGCTAAGTTCAAGGTCAATCTGTGCCTAGCAGCTTCACTCTGCATGCTTTAGCTTTGTTATTATGGCAACAGTCTAGATACTTATTGATCAGACCCTGTAATCAACGAATGTTTGTTTTCCATTCTGGTATGGGTTGGATCATTTGACAGCTGGTGAACCAGGGGACTGCACCAAGCTCCAGTTCCTACTTTGACATAGCTTCTTTGGTTCGATGTCCTTCCTAACACCAACCACTTCACAGAGAGGACGAGATGTTTTTTATGTGGCCCTGGCACAAATGAGTAACCAAGTAACTTGTAAGACAAGATTGCTTAACTGAGTGGGAAATGGTATTAAAGGAGGTGGCTTTATACCGGATAATGAGGTTAAGGTATAATAGAGGGACAAGACTAGGTGTCTTGCTGTTGGGGAGATACATGGTTACTCCAGTTGGAAAAGAGATGGTGAAGGTGTATTAGGACTTACTCTCAAGTTGCAGGAAGGTGAATATAAATGGTATGGGTAGGGGATAGAGGGAAATGCAATGAGTGGTAAACATGGGTGGAGGTGTGGTCAGTCTTGAATATCTTTGGTATATCCAGTTTGTTTTAACCATGTATATTGATGGGTTTATATGCAGTGTGCTTGTGCATAGTTAAGGAATGTGTACAGTTGCTGACAGAACTTCAGAGTTGAAATGCGCAGTACATAAGGCTCTTCCTTCTTTTTAATGAGGCTAGTATGCTCCGCTGGATGTGTAATGTAAGTGTACATGTTTGACAGTGCTTGTGCTTTGAGAGAGAAGTTAGACACAAGAGGAATTAGTTGCTGTGTGCAAGAGCGGAGACTGCTCTGGTTTGGTCATTTGATGTGGATGGATGCCGACAGCTCCATAAAGAAGTGCCAGTTTCTCAAAGTAGATGGAATACATGGAAGTAGGAGACCCAGGAAGACATGACATGAAGTGCTGAACCTTTCAAGTGAGATGACAAAGGACCGAGATGCCTGGCACTTTGTTGTACTCTGTAGCCGAAGTGTTAAGACTGGTCCCCCTGGTGGTGAGGATTGATCTGCAAGAGTCCTGTGCCAGTGTCACATAAAAGCACCCAGCACACTCTGTAAAGTGGTTAGCGTTAGGAAGAGCATCCAGCCATAGAGACCATGCCAAATCAGACTGGAGTCCAGCAGAACTTGCCAGCTTCGGTCAAACTATCCAACCCATGCCAGCATGGATAACGGATGTTAAATAATGATGATAATGATACATATTGTGGACTTAATGTTTACATTCATCATATCAGTGTGTTGGCTAAAAATCTGTTGCTATATCTATAAACAGTATATTGTATGTGTGTATGTAATAATATTATAGTATGTAATTAGATATATATATAAAGTGTATAAATATTGTTTTAACATCTACCTTTCCATGCTTGTATGGGTTAGACAGACTTCACTGAGGGAGATTTTCTACATCAGGATGTCCTATCTGTCACTGACCCTCACCTGTTTCCAAGTTAGGTAGTATTTCTCCTTGGCCATACGTTCTTCACAGAGGTCTGGAAATGAACAACATTGCTTGTATGATGGTGATGCTTCTTTACAACCATCATATAATGTCAAGACAAGGATACACATAAACATACACGTATATGTATATACAAACACACACACACAGCAGGCTTCTTTCAGTTACCATCTATCAAATCCATTCAAGTTTTTGGTCTGCCCAGGCTTTAGTAGGTAACACTTGCCCAAGTGCTATGTTGTGGGACTGAACCTGAAACCACATGAAAAAAACAGTCATACTCAGATAAGAAACTATGCAATATGCAAAGCCGAGAAATTTTAAACAAATAATCTGAAGACTTTTTCCATGCACAGGATTTCTAAGGTGTAGAATATTTTAAACTTAACAACTGCCCTAACACCTAATGGATACGTGAACTGGCTCTTTATAATCAGTCTTAATTTATTATGTTCTTTTTATTAGGCACAAGTTTTGATTTATTATATTAGTTTTCATCTTACAATTTCTGTCCCCTCATATATTCAAATTTTTCCCAGTTACTGTACTTTTCCCCCTAAAACCTATAAAAGGTCAAACACAAATTAGTTTTCATTCTGTTTCAGATATTTGGATTTCATAATTTAGTAACAAATAGTCTTTTTTAGTGTGTTGATATTGTTGCACCTATCAGTATATTATATACATCCCTTCATTCTTCTCATATTTATTAAAAAACAGATATATGTCATACCACAGTCACTAATAACAATATTTTCTTCCTCTTCACCTAGAGGCCAACCAATTTAGTTGCATTCCTATAACTACTACTTCATTTGCTCCCCCAGTACATTGTTTACACTCTTAATTAATTCAAATTTTACTGACTTCTCAATGCACAGATAATGTCTGCAATTAACCACCAGCCTATCCCATCCAAGCCATAACTTTCAAGCACATGTACCTAAAACTTCTCTTGCTTTCAAATGAATTTTAAAGACAAGGAAACCCATAATTTTAATAAACATTTTTCTGTGTATGTGGTGGGATAATTAAAGTCAACTAGTTTGGACACTATGACAACAATATTAATATCTGCTTATGCTCCACACTGTGTTGGCAGATGAACAGAACAACAGATTCTATGAGATTGTCATGTACCTTCATGATGAATGGCAATGACCTTATTGTCAAAGCTTGAGACTTTGACAGATACATTGAGTTGCCACATGATGGATTCTTTAGTGTGCATGGAGGCTTTGGCTTTGTTTTGAGGAACAAGGTGGGAACAAGTTTCTTGAATACAGTTCTATATTTAAGAAATGAGGAATTATGTACATTATTTACATTTGACGGATACTTGTCTTCATCTTGTTTGTTAACACATTTCGGCTGATATACCCTCCAGCCTTCATCAGGTGTCTTGGGGGAAATTTTCGAACCTGGGTTCTCATTCCTAAGGTATTTTTCGATATTATTATTATTATTATTCAGGTCGCTGCCTGGAATTGAACTCGGAATCTTGGGGTTAGTAGCCTACACTCTTAACCACTACACCATATGCCTGTGGGCTACTAACCCCAAGATTTTGAGTTTGATTCCAGTCAGAAATGTTGTCCACGAAGACATCAGATACAAGTCTTAAATGATGAGGAAAGGTCAATTTGTCTGAAAAAGCAAAAGAAAATCACTACAGATCTAAAAGGCTCTGAAACAAATTAAAAAATGCAGCAGCAGAAGATTTGATTTGGTTTTTCTGAAATGAGAAAAACTTCGACCAAGATCAAAAAGATGACAGATGGTTATGTGCAGACCCTTTTGAAGTTCCAAGTGTTATGCATATAAAATTACCTGCAACTGTCATGGTTTTAGGGGTTGTCAGCAATGAAGGACATGTGATACCTCCTTACTTCTTTCCACAAGGCCTTAAAGTTAACTCTGCCACCTCCATTGAGGTCCTGGAAATAATTAAGCCCTGGATAGACAGTGTGTGCAATGGAAGGCCATATGTGTTTCAGTAAGATTCTGCACTATCATACATGGCTCTAGTAACACAGCAATGGGTGGCTGAAAATTTTCATGATCACATAACCCCTAACATTTACCCTCCTAATTCCCCAGATCTCAATCCACTGGACTATTATATGTGGAGCATTGTTGAGAGGTCAATGAACACATCCATAACACCAAAGATTCTTTGAAAGCTGCCAGTCAGAGTAATGTCCAAAATGAACCAGGACCACTTGATTCAAGATGATTTAGATCTCATATAGAAGCAGTTGTTGAAGCTGAATGTGGTTTTATTGAATAACATTATAGAAAAGGTTTATTTTTATCCTCATACCATTTTTTGATAAATAAAGTTATCTTTTTTTTTTTTTGATAAACATAAATCTGTCCTCAAATATCCTATGCAGCCTATATATATATATAAATGAATAACTCCTTTTAGATTCTTGTATAGATGATGAAACAAGAAGTACTCTTTCTAGATCAAGCAGTACTATCAGTCTTATATATTTATGTACATAGTTACATGTGCAGTTGATTCTTTTGAAAATTCATTGACCATTCTATTTTGTATTTTTTATTGTTTACTATCTGTGTTAGCTTGCAGTTTGACTGCTGTAATATGAGGGCTTACATGATCCTATAGCATTTTTCATCATGTAAATCAAGCTCCCAGCTCTAAATTTGAAGATGGTCCTGTGAAATTCATTAATTTGTTTACAACATGTAGGCAGGCTCCAGTGGTATTTGTTGCTGTTTAACCCAATCTGTGTTCTGGTGTAGAAGACCTCAAAGTATTCTACACCATCATATCTTTTTATGTCTAGTATTACATTATCCAATATTTTTATTTTTTGTTTTTCTTTTTCTTTTTTTAAAGTCTGATTTGAAGAAGTTGCAGGCATGGCTGTGTGATTAAGTTTGCTTCCCAACCATGTGGTTTTGTGTTCAGTCCCATTGCATGGCACTGTGGACATCTACTCTAGCTCTAGGTTGATCAGTTTTGTGAGTAGATTTGTTTGGCAGAAAATGAAAGCAATTTGTATATACATATGTATATGAATGCGTGTGTGTGTTTGTCTCCTTGAGTTGAGACTGTGTAAATGAGTGTCACTGTCATACAAACAATGTCACTCATTTCTAATTTTTGTGAAAATATGTTAGGCCATCGGGGAAATATTACCTTACTTGGAAACAAGTGAGGGTTAGCAGGAGGAGGAGCATCCAGCCATACAAAATCAACCACAATAAACTTTGTCTAGCCCATGTAATCATTGGAAGGTGGACTTTAAAACAATGATTTGTAGATGATTTGGCTGCTATTTCTAGCAAATTATGCAAACGGTGATTCTGTCATTGGCTTCTTGAACTCCAGTATCCCCTCCCCACTTTGTCACTGAATTTGTGTTGGAGTCAGTATTTACAGATGGGGGAAGGATATCTACTAGCATGCATTGTGAGTAATATAATTGTATGGCTTATGTATGAATGTGTGTGAATAAAGTATCTGTGGTGTGTGTGTATTTAGGCTATATAAATATTTAATCTACTGTATATTTTTAATTATATGCATGTAATGAATATGTCATTTATACATTGTGCATATACATTAAGTGTATAAAATAAATATATATATGGATATATATCTTGTTCTCTGAATTCCAAATGAGAACGTCCAAACTAGTGAATAATGAAGGCCCGTCCCATTAACAAACCATGTGAAGGTTTTGTGGAGTAGGAACAAAGTATATCTTACTTCCTTAGTTTACCAGAAATACTATTTTTTGTTGAGAATTTTAATTAATTAGACCTACACCTTCCTGTGTTGCTAGTAACACTAACCATGTCATTTTCTCATGACAATATTCTTCCACACTTTGTTTTCATTTTATTTGGTTCATTTTCATATTTAATTTTTTTTTTCTCTGAAAAATCTGAATGCTCTTTCAATTCAATAAAATTGTAAGATTGCATAATGCTAATTAGCAAATATGTTGTGAATTTTGTATTATCTTGTAAAATGTAAAACTATGTAGGAAAGGACATGTGTTGTATTAACAACTTGGAACAGTAATGTTTAGAGAGTATCTATCTATCTGTCTATCTATCTATCTATCCATCCATCCATCCATTCATAAGCTTCTTTCAGTTTCTATCTAACAAATCTACTCAAAAGACTTTGGTCAACACATGGTTATAGTAGAAGATGCTGTGTTTAAAACGTTTAACTTCATACCTGGAGCAATCTTTTGAGTCATATTTTAGGATATCCCACTTGATTAGGAAGTTATTTGCTAAAATGTTTCTGGGTATTATTGGTCTGCCTAGTACAACTTAGAATTTATCCAAATTCCATTGGAAGGTCATTTCATCTTTCATTTCTTTTGGGATAATGTTGAATAAGGCAGTGCTGAATGAAGTAAAGAAGTTGTGCAATGTTTTGTGATGTGAGCTTAATTTTTGTATAGGACGTATGGTATGGTGGCCAAAAATTTAGGTGAACTTTTGCGTTTGAAGATCTCTGGACTAAGAACTTTCCAGTCCAAAAATCTATGAACACATTGTGTGGGCCATATTAATTTTATTGTTGATGTGTGCATTCCATCTTGGGTTGTTGTTCAAATATATGAGAATGATGTAGACTTCTCTGATGTGAATCCGATAAGGTTCAAAAACCAATCAAGGCTGTTCTTCATTTTTTCAACCTCCAGAGAAATAGTTAAATTTGCTGTTTATATATCTTCTGCATAGGTTATGTATATTACATGTATTATATGCATACATAAACACACACACATGTACGTACGTGTGTGTGTGTGTATATATATATACACACACATACACACACACATACACACACACACACACTGATTTGAAGTTATAAGAATTTAAGAATAACAAGAGAACATTTACTGAGGATGTGGTGGGTACCTGGTAATGAGTAGTCAAATTTGATGTAAATTTCATGGATTGGGACATTATAATTCACTCACTCACTAATACATTAAGCTAAAACAGGAATTTTTTTTAAATTGGAAAATGTTATGCTTAGTATATTACTACGTCTTGTTTCATTCATCTACTACATGCTTTCTTCAGATGTTTTATTTACTGTAGTTTTATGTAATGCTCTAACTCCTATTCTGCATTACTTTCTCTAAGACGAGGCTGGTTACTTAGCAAAGCCTTGTAGAGCTGACTTAGTAGTAACACCCACACATTCACATTTGATGTTGCTCATTGAACATAGCTGTCTGAGTGACTATTGAGGGTGGGGGTGGTTGTTTTGAATATGAAATTACTATTCAATGTTTTGCCCCACTTAGTTTTCTTTTTTATTCCACTCCCTCTTTTTGACATTCTGCCTACATCAGAAGGTGAGGAGAAAGTTCAAGATGTGGATTATACTGAATGCCTGAACATACATGCATACATACACTCACACATATACACTCATTTAATGAGAAATCGCACACAAATTACTCTTTCTGCGTGATATCTCTCTATCATCTTGATGTCACCACAACATAAAATTCAATACAGAACAGTTTTTTTTGGGTTTTTTTAATATCAAATTATCAAATATATTTCTGTATCACTATTTAGTGTGTGAGAAAGCATTCAACCTTCTTCATACGTTTTTCTTTTAATATCTTTCTAAACCTATCAGTATTTTATAAATAGACTTCAGGACAAGGAATGCTATTCCTCCCTATGTCATTATTTCAATTATTTAATCATCACCATCATCAATAAGAGTAAAAATATTGTTAGTGGCATAAGTAAATTATGATAAGCTGTTGTTGTAAACGTTTAATTAAAAATCAGAAATTTTAATCTGAATTATTGCTGACAAATTATATTTTGGTTTTTCTTTTTTCATCATTTAAAATAAATAGACCACCTCTGTCATTCAGTTATATAGATATATGTTTAATATATGTTCGTAAAATACCTTTGGCAGCATTTGATTAACGGTTTTAATGTAAAGAAAACATTCATTACATATGAATTAATGTTTATTGTATGGAAATTTATGTAACATATATGTATTCATCAAAATTGAGTTTGCTGAAATGTATAATTTCTTTAAACGTCATTTATTTTGATGTCAGCATTTTCTTCTATGTGAATCGTTTCACTTGGTTACTATTTCCAAAACCCAAATCTTTTACAATATATTGCATGTCACGAACCAGTGTGTATAGATCTTATGAGAAATTATCAGTAATTCAGTTAATTTAATTTAATTTTATTTTATCCATTAGATTCATCATGAATAACCTTCCTGCTTTTACAAGTTTTTTTTTTTTTTTAACTGTTTAAAAGTTACTCATTTGAACATCTAGTTATCTTTAAAAATTAGTGTATTAATTAAGACCTGTTTTTATTGAAAAAAAAGCTTTATTTAAATTAGCCATTTATAAAGTAAGAGCATTAGATTTGTATTTTAAATATTCTTGTGACACACTGGCTAGTTCTCCGTGTTAATTAGAAACCATTATTCTAAGATTTTCTATCAGCTCTGATTAAATCAGCTTAGTAACAGAACCTATTTATGCAATTCTGTCTTTAGGTCAGGGCTACATGAATCACTTGTTTCAACAGTGTTATTTTGCTGATTGAAATGTCACTCTGATTGCTTGTGTAGTATTATCTATGTTGGTCTCTGACCACAAAATGCTTAGATTTAGCTTTGTTCAAACAGTTTCAGTCATTTTGAGATATTTTCCTTTCAACCAACAACCTGATGGGAATTATATGGTGCTCTACCTGAATTGAAAGTAACTAATAATTGATCAGTAAGTTCTGATTCTGTCATGTTGCATCCATTAACTAGTGCAGTTAATGATTATATTTTTAACTTTCATGTGAAGTGCACCTGAAATTTTAAACTTTCTATGCTAAATGCACCAATAATATTTTGTTTGATCTTCAAAGTGTCATGAAGCAAATGATCAAGAACCACTGGTTGAGAGACTATGTGAAGTATCAGTTTGTACAGAGGGAAAAATTAAAGCTGAATAGATTTGATAAATTGGCTGCCTCTATATTTAGTAATTGCTAGACAGTTATTTTTGGTCTATAATAAAGATATAATGAGCATAAAACAAACAAGGCGGTAAAATCAAGGTTTTAATTTTCATTTATCACACTAAAATCCTATTCATTTTCGTTCATTCCATCCCAGCTGATTCATCAGCTGATTAGTATAATTCTTTCAGTTAACATCACTTGACAAGAACATTTTTAATATTATTTATCAATCTATCCAAGAAACTTCTTGTTAAAAAATTTACTTACATCATTGTCAAAAGTTTATCTGCTTCATTTTCTATAGTCATAATTGTTGATACCCTCAGAAAAGTTAATATTAAGATTTCAAGTATATATTTCATTTTTAGAGCAGTTTTTTTTTTCCAACTTTTTTTTACCTATTCATTTTTAGAATTGAAACTGAAACTCTTTGATAATTTGACATGAATTAATAGTGAGAGCTTAAAGTTTTAATATTTTGTTGAGTGCTGTAAAAATACTGTTTTCATAATATTTTATGATTACAATTCCTGTGGAAAGTTATTAATTGTACAAAATTTCTTCAGTGAATTAATTGGATAATATTTTTCATGGATGTTTCTGAAAAATTGACTCACAACTGATTTCTTTGAATGTTTTCTAAGCCAGGATGAGTATTGGGTTCATCACTTTGAGCCAGATACAAAGAGATAATCCCTGCAGTGGAAACACCCCCTCCTCACCTACTCCAAGGAAAGCCATGGTCATTTTGTCTGCTGAGAAGGTGATGGTCTCAGTGTTTTAGAGTGCAAAAGGCATTGTGTTTATTGACTATCTTCAAAAGAGCCACCCATGCTAACTTGCTGAGGCAGTTACAAAAGGCTATCAAGATCAAATGCCCAGGAAAATTGACGAAAGGGATCTTGTTTCATCAGGACAGTGCTCCAGCACACAAATCTTACGTTTCAATGGCTGCTGTGCATAACTGTGGCTTTGAACTGGTTGATCACCCTCCCTTTTCTCAGTTTTTTTTTTATAACATTTATTACATGACCACAGAGTTCAGATGGTATTTTGATTGTATTTATTTTCTTATGAATCCAAGGAAAAGAAATTATTCTCAAGGACTATTTATATAAAGAAAATTGATATTGTGGTATAAGTTTTCAATTCTACATTCGCTTATCTAAAATTGCATCATGGCTACGTATTTGCTTTATTTGTCAAGTTACAGCAAAAGCAGCTTAGCATCCAAAGTAGAGGCCATCATGTTTTACTGTCTGAAACCACCTTTCTGCTAGTTCTTTGATCCCATGCTGATACCAGTTCTTGTCTTTCAAGATGAAAAACTCCTTCACTGAAGCTTCCACCCCCTCTTGGTTGATGAAGCATCATGTGCGCAGGAAGTGAGTCATGTTTTGGAACAAGTTATCCAAGTGAGTTAGGTCTGGACTTCGATTCCCTCAAGTTTTTGGAGTTTATTCCAGATCATTCAAGCTGTATGTGTTGACTTGCTGCAGAAGAGCTTGCTTTCTGTTAACCAATGCCAGGTATTTTTGCTGCGCAATGGCATACAGCTGTTCAGAATGTAGATTGACATTGTTGGTTTGACTGTCCAAAACAAACTTGTAGTGCATTATCCTCTCATAATTCCACTAGATGCAGAGCATCACCTTGTGTTTGAAACACCCATTGCTTGGCAACAGGTTCTAGAAGCTGGCCCTTGCTTAAGGATTGTGGGAAAATATCCACTTTTCATTGCACATTATTATCCTCTTAAGGAAACACAGATCATATAGGTTTTCTAGGAGTTCCTTGCAATCGTCCACCTGCCTCTATGTTGGGGTCAATTCATGAGACACAATTTGGCAACTCTGGATGCTTTTGCCAAAGTTGTGGAGATGATGAACCACACTGGACTGTGAGATGCCAAGCTCACCTGATACCCTCCAGGTGCTACCCACTGGATTTGCCTCTATGACTTGGTGTACAGCCTTGGAATCCATGGTTTTAGGCATACCTGATCTTGCCTGCTCATCGAGGTTCTTGCAACCGGAATGGGTGAAATTTCTCAAACCATTGTGTGTGTCTTTGGGTTTGCATCTCCTTTGTCTTGCTATAGCATGATTGCTGTAAAACAGCTGTTACCATCATACAAGCAGTGTCTTTCATTTGCAATCTTCTGTGAATACAAGTCTGGCCATGAGGAAATATTACCTTGCTTGGAAACAGGTGAGGGCTGGTGACAGGAATGGCATACAACTGTAGAAAATCTGCTTCAGCAAATTCCAGCTGACCTGTGCAAGCATAGAGATGTGATGGTAAGGTATAAATGTATGTGTGAAGGCGACGAGCTGGCAGAATTGCTAGCACACTGAGCAAAATGCTTAGTGGCATTTCATCTACCTTTATATTCTGTGTTAAATGCTGCTGGGGTTGACTTTGTCTTTCATCCTTTCAGGGTCAATAAAATAAGCACCAGCTGAGCACTGGAGTTGATGTAATCAACTTGTACCCTCCACAATGCTGACCTTGTGCCAAAATTTGAAACTGATATGTGTGGATGTATATATTTATATACATACATACACACATCTTGATAATTTTCAGTTCCATTTGGCTTTGGAGGTTTCTATTATTAGCTGATAGACAATTTGTGTGTGTGTGTATGTGTGTGTAAATGTTAACGAGCAAGCAAAATGCTCTTTCATGCTTTTTTCTTTTTACATTTTTTACAAATAAAAAGTTCATTTTGTATTGTCTTTGCTCACTCTATGATCATGATTTGATCTCAAGACAATGTGCTGAATTTCAGCACATTTTCTTTCTGTTCATTATTATGATATGCTGTTACAGATAATTCCTATTTGAACAATTTGGTTCCATAAGCAAGTAACTTATACTAACTCTACTCATTTAAATGTCTTCATAACTCTCCCTGAATATCTTGTAGCTTTTTACTTTATTTTCTTCCTTTCAACATGCATTAGCAAATTTCATTTTTATAAGTAACCTTGTGTGAAGAATTCTCGCTTCCTTATTTAGCAGCTTTTTATGACCCTTGAAAGTTTGTTTTGAACTTGGTTCTAGATCTTTTTTTTTTTTTTTTTAAGGAAGTGCACAGTCATATGAATTGACCATCAATATTTTATAAGTTCTTAGTTTGTCAACTAGGTTCCTTCTTTTGAACTCAGAAAAATCCTGATACATTTACTCTGATATTTTGCTTCACATATCAAGTTATTTTGCTTCACATATCGAGTTATTCTGCTTCACTCTCAGAAATGTAATTGGGTATCATAATTCTCAATACAACAATAAAAAACAAAATCCTCTGAAGCTAGATTTTTGTTGTTTGTACAAATGATATAAAAGAGCATAATTGCTTTGGAATTTCTCTCATATAAGTTTTGATAAATTTTGATTTGGTAGACTTTGTTGCTAGGATAAAAATATATTTAATAGCTTTTGTTGTATTATTTTGGACATTCTAAAATTAGTATTATTGTCTTTCTACAGAGCTCTATAGTGACACCAACTATTAGGTAACTGATTGTTTAAAAGCAAACTCCAGTAATGGTCTACATTCAATATATTACTGATATGTATGTAATCAACTTCACAAATTACCGTTGGTAAGATTTGAACTGAGAAAGTCAATAAGTAGTTTAATTATTTAATGTTGAGCTTTATACATATGAAATATGTTCAATAAGTAATGAAAATTTATGAATGGACATACGCTATTCTATGATTATATAAGGTAATCCTTATATACTCTTAGGAAATTTAAAGGATAACAAATAAAACAAAATTTCAGGAACAATGTAAAAATTCTTGTAAGGCCTGAATACAGGTTTAGGAGGCTAGAGATACGCATGATGCAAGAGTATTAGAAATGGAAGACGGTTTTTAAAATGTTCAAGGTCTTTGATGAGAAGATTTCAAGCTTAGAGAAAACTTTTATAAATAGCATTGCTTTTAAGAAAGCTAATAGTAGTTATTACAAACAATAGTATAGTTGAACTGAAGGTCAAAGCTATCATCTATTTCAATAGTTTTTTTTTCTTTTTTGCTCAAAGTTGTCTTAATTGAAATGTTAAAATGAGTTTGTTCTACCAGACTGTTGTAGCCCCACTAATCCTTTCACCACTTTAATTGTGAAAGGATTGATGGGCATCTAATGATTGGAATGATCTGTTCTTGATCACTTCAATGAAGCTGATTCCAAGAGAGAGGGAAAACACCCATTGAACTTGACTAGTACATTATTTTACAACCTTGAAGGGATGAAAGATAAAATCAGTTTGGCAGTATTTGGACTTTGAAGGCATAGAGTGCCAGAATAAATACATTTTACCCAATGTTCTAAGAACTCTGCCAATACAAATTCACTGCTTGCACCATAAAAGTTAGGAAAAACACTCTTATAGTAGGCTGTTTTGGTTTCCATAAAGTGGAGTTTAGGGGTTTAGGAATTAGAAAATAATTGCCATAATAATAACAATGTTCTACATTTGTTTCCTGATAATTGTGAGAATAGATTAGTTGCTTTACATTCATCTAGTTCAGCATGTCACTTGCTTCAGTGGCATATACACTTGCATCAAAATACATAATGAAATCTATTTGTAGTTCATTTTGCTTCACTCCCTTTAAAAAGAAAATAAACCTTTAAAGGAGCTTCTCCTGAACAAAATACTGCAGCTTTGCAAAATACTGCACATATTACTAATACATACAGTAAGTGTGTGTGTGTAATCATTGCCATTTTATGTCCATTTTCCATGTTGGCATTGATTAGATGGTTTGACAGAAGCTGGCAAGCCAGAGGACTCTGCCAAGCTCTAAAGTCTGCATTGGCATAGTTTCTATGACTGGGTGCCTTTTATATGGCACCAACATCAGTGAAGTCATTAAGCAATGTGACTCACCAGTCAAGAGTCCTTCAAGGGGTTGGATATATTGTGTGTATGTGTGTGTACATATATATCTGTAAGGTGGTTGGTGTTAGGAAGGGCATCCAACCATAAAAACCCTGCCAAAACAGTGAAGCCTGGTTTTATGCTTAGCCAGCCCCTGTTAAACTGTCCAACCCGTGCCAGCATGGAAAGCAGATGTTAAATGATGATGCGTACACACACGCGCTTGTACATGTTTGTGTGCTTGTATGTATATAGTGAGAGAGAAGAAGATAAGAATGTGTTGAGATGTTGGAAAAGATATTGGAAGAGAGGCAGTGGTAGTCAAAGACTGAAAGCAGCAAGAGCTTCGCAACCACCACCACTGCTCTTATTTTAGTGTTCTTTTTGCCATGCTTGTATGAGAGTGGGTTTTCTCTAACACTACATGCTGCAAACCTAGCAATTCTTTGTCATCGTTTTTGTTAGGCCTAGCATCTTGAGATCAGTCTTTATTACTTCATCCCATGGCTCTCTAAGTTTTTCTTTTTCATAGATTCCATCCACTTTCAGTGCTCATCACTTTACACAGCTGTCATTATCAATATTCATCACATGCTTATACCAATGTAGTCTTCTCTCTTGCATGCTGCATCTAATTCATTTTATAATCATCATTTTTCTCTGCTCATCTATAATCCATCATTACATTTCTTTCCTTTTCTGTTTAACATAACTTAGTCTTGGGTAAATCTATTTTAAGCTCCTTCAGTTCTAGCTTTTGTTCCATGTCTAGAATTTCTTCTCTAAATTGTCCACAGATTCTGCTGTAAGAACAGGGTTATCAGCATAGGAGAGTTCCCACTGGCAACTAGTCATAAACTCCTTTATTATAATAAACAGAAGTGGGCTGAGGACTGAGCCCTTGTAGATCCTTACTTTCATGCTAAATTCTTCACTGAACTTGCTCACTCTTTCTTGGCTGATTGCATCTGTATGCAGCTTGTATAACTCTTCACAAACTTTAACGTTATTGTTGGATTGATGGAACCTGTCAGTTTGCAGTGCATGTACTTGTTAGGCAGGAAACTTTTGATCCAAGTGCTTAATGATGGATAGAGCTCATGGTTGGACAAAGTAGCTAGATGGTTATCAAGCTAGGTATGATTGCCTTTACTGATATCACATAGAATAGCATTAATTTTGATTAGTTTTCAAGCAGAACATTGTATCCATCCATCCATCTTCTCTGTCTGCTATTCCTGGGAGGGGGGATCATGGGGGTAGAGTTCTCAGACACCTCCTCTACAAGGCCCTATCATTAGACTTTCCCTCTGGATTCTCAACTATAACCAACTGAGACTATGGATATTATTCAATCATCTCGTTTTTGGTCTACCACTAAGTGTCTTGCCAGTTGAAGAATCCTGCCACATTGGAATTACATATCCATAGTAACCTCTCAATGTAGAGAAATTGTGGCTTGACCTGGAGAAACTTCCGGATTTCTGAGCAACTTGAGATGGTTTCCTTACGTAAAGTACTGGAGTAAATGTTTCACAGTATTTACTTTTGGCCCTCTATATTCTTCTTTAAAATGTTACTGGGACTACTCTTGTTTTTCATCTCTTTGAAGTATCTCTTAGGATATTCTTCACTCGTTTAGAATCTATACTGCTATTGATTCAATTGTCTATAAATTCTCATTTTCAAATATGCAGCTTTGTGCTAATGATTAACTCGTTTTGATTATATATCAGAATATATTTTCATTTTATAATTTGAAAATAGTTCTCAATTTTACAATATTTTATTTTTTGTGAGCTTTACTCAGATCTTATTGACTGCAAATAATTTAAGAACATATCATCTTTTATTTTGTTCTGTTTTTAAGAAAGCCTTTAACAATTATAACTTATTTCAATAGTTGTTGACTTTGAAAATAGTTTTCATTTATAACTTGCTCTTGTTTATGATTTTTTGTAGCTTTTAATACAATGTATTTATGTTGGTACAGTGGTTGAGTCATTGCAATTTAATGTTATTAAATTTTTCTTCTATTTAGGATAAAAAATGGAATAAAAGTGAAAAACAACGTTTCCGAGAAGAAGCAGAAATGTTAAAAGACCTACAACATCCAAATATTGTACGGTTTTATGATTCATGGGAAGAAACCAATACCCGAGGTCGAAAAATAATTATTCTAGTAACTGAACTGATGACTTCTGGGACACTGAAAACGTAAGTTTTTCTTTATAGTAACATATAACCAACTGCACACCCCAAAACTACCTAAACATCTGTACCTCCCAGTAAGACTAACAATCCCTATAGCATACATAGAACTGTATATAATAAACGAACAGCATCTTTAAAAATTTTTACACCAACACCTACAATTCTATAAACCTAGAAGTTAAGACATTACTGCTGAACTTGGAATTGCATACACACACACACACACACACACACACACACACACACACACACACACACACACACACACACACACACACCAGCTATGAGTATTTTTTTTCTTTTTCTATTTCTAGATACATCAAAAGGTTTAAAAAAATAAACATCAAAGTATTAAAGAACTGGTGTCGACAAATTCTTAAAGGACTTCTGTTTCTTCATACTAGAACACCTCCTGTGATTCACCGTGATCTTAAATGTGATAACATATTCATAACAGGAACAACTGGATCTGTGAAAATAGGAGATTTAGGATTAGCCACATTGAAAAATAAGTCCTTTGCTAAGAGTGTTATAGGTATGTATTTTATGCTAATTATATATTTATATATCTATATGTATATATAGATATATACAATATATATACATATATGGAGATATACTTTGTATTCATTTTGGAATTTAATAATTTGCCTTTCAGAATTTCCTTCACCATCAATTTGATTGTATTGTTATTATTTGTTTCATTTGAAAAATGCTAAACTATTTCAATTTTTTTAGAACTTTAGTGTGCACATTGCTTGTGATCAGCAGAAATTTTATCTTCAGTTTTTTTTTTTTTTTAATTGGTGTATTTTTCTTCAGTGGTAATTGTTATGGTTGCTTCAGACTAATGGTTTCGTTTTGAATATTATAAACAATATTTATAGCTATCAATTTTTAACGTTGTATTACATTGGATCTAGAATTGTATTTTTTTTTTTTAATATCAAATTCTCTCAAACTGAACATCAATTCATTTGTTGTTGCCATCACAAGCCCTGTGTCATGCTGCTTAGTTTAGTTGAAAGGTTCCTGCCTGCAGTTATCAAGGGTGAGTTAAAAACCTATTGTTTCCCCATATATACATTTGTAAGATTTTTTTTTTTCACTTTAAAATTTTTTTTTTTTTTTACAGTTATTAATACACTTGTATTAATATTATTTTGTGGCTGTAATTATGCAGTTCTTTCTGTTTTGAAACAGATTTTCCCGTTAAATTGATTGTTACAGTAGGTGATACAAGAAGGTAAGACGTGGGGGTCATTCTTAGCTCTTGATTTTGCGCTAGTTTATTCTAGGACGCTGGACTCCTGGTGATTGCACTTGTACTAATGACCTTGTATTCCCTCACGGTCTTTCCCTTTCTAGACTGCCGAGACAACATACAAAGACATCATCTTTGTATACTTTTAAGGTACACCTGAGTTCATGGCGCCCGAGATGTATGAAGAGCACTATGACGAATCCGTGGATGTGTACGCGTTTGGAATGTGCATGCTAGAGATGGCCACGTCAGAATACCCTTACAAAGAATGTTCGAATGCTGCGCAGATCTACAAGAGAGTCACCAGTGTGAGTTACATATTTTAAGTATATTTTTTATAGCATTTCCTAAATGAGAATTTCTGACAGTGGGAAGGTATCTTCTGTTTAATGAACACCAGTTATCTTTTTTAGTTTTATTGTTGTAGTTTAGGGTCATACTGTCAACATAGTTAAGAAATTGTTGAATATATCAACAAAGTGGGAATTCTGTTTGCTTTTATCTTACACATTTTTTGTAGTTTCATTCTTAAAGAGAAAAGTGTTGTTTTCTTACTTAAGCCATTTATAAGTTTCTAAGAAATTGCCTCAGTATTGTGAATATTTGAAAGGATCAGGAATGCTTGATGTTGCCCTCTTAATTTCGAGCTCTTGTTAAGTATACAGTTCTTTAAATTACTAATGGAATAATTCCTGATGTTAATGTTATTGATTGAATTTTTTCTGTGGTCGTTACATCAAAATATTGATGCATGAAAAAAAATAACAAACTACTACAATCTGTTAATTCCTCTAAATATTTGAGTTTGAACCTTATGTAATCCAATTTCTTTATCTACTTTTGATATTTGGCCATCTTTGCTGCTGTATTTATTGTAAGAAAGGAGTTGCATTACATTAATCATTCTCAGAATTATTTCTTTGGCAGATTAGGTAACTGAATACAATTTCCATGATTGGTATCTTCATCCAAGTGTCTCCCGAGTATCAGTTGGTAACCAAATATTGTAAGATTGGGAGATAATTCCATGATCCCATTTGAGATAATTCTCAAAAAAAAAAAAAAAAGAAAAAAGCTTTATTATATAAAAGCAAAGTTTTTTGATCAATATTTATGAAAAACAATTACATATAGTAATTAAAATTTCCATATCAATTTGAAATGCCCTGAATGCAATAGTAAAATTTTCTTTCCCTCTTTTTTTTTAAGCTTAATTTTTTTACAAATAGTTTTAAGTTAGCTATTCTTATGTCTTAGCATTGAAAAGAAATTATACCTTGTAGCTTTTATTTGATTTTGATAAATCAGTCTAATCAGATAAGCTATATTGTTTGTTTAAAAAATGAGAAAAGAAAAATGGTTTTTCAATACCATATCTAGTGTTTTGATATGTAACTTTTTTTGTAGTACTCAGATTTGTATTTTCATATTAAACTACATCATATACTAATTATTTTGCAGTTATTTTCATTTTCTCTTGTCACAGAACTGCTGATGGCAGAACCGTCTATATTTTTATTTTCTTTTGTTTAATTCCAAATTTTTCTTTTGCAAACATTTCATTTTCAAATACAAGTGAAATGATTTCATCAAGGTGACCAAAAACATTCTACTTAGTTTTCTTTTCTGTTTTTTCTTTTCTTTTTTCCTTTTTTGTAATTTCTCTGTCAAGTAACATTATTTTTAAAAATTCTGTGTGAGGTAACATTATTTTAAAATGTTTTAAGAAATGAAACTTTCTAAATAAATTTGTCTTCATATGTAAAATAACTGAATGATTCCTCAGTAAGTATTGAATACAAGTAGTAAATTGAATACATTCGGGATTAATAATGTTGTGGAAATTACTTTAGATTCAACGCTTAGATAGTCATTAATAATTTATGAACAAGTGAAAAAACAGCTTTCAGGGAAATATAATCGATCCCCCTTGCTAGACAACTGGTTTGTCTTTGTTGTAATGTTTTTTTTTATTCACTGTCAGCCATAAAATTCAACATTCTTGACAAGATAAAGAACCCTAATGCTTATTTGAACTTAGTTATTAAATATAGTTATTCTCAAAAAAAAAAAAAAAAAAAAAAAGCTTTATTTTATAAAGCAAATCCTTTTTGATGAACATTGATGAAAAACAATTGTATACAAGCAATATAATTTTCCATATCCATTTGCAAAGTTCTGAATGTAAAAGTAATATTTCCTTACATTTACTCAAAAATTGCATTAAAAGAAATTTCTTAAATAATTTTAGTTAAATATTCTTGTCTTGATATTAAGGGAAATTATTACTTTGCAGCTATTATTTGATTTGATAAACCATCGAATTAAATAAAACATGTTATTTAAAAAATAAAAAGGGTAATTATATAAAAAAAATTTTTTTTTTTTTGAGAATTTCTTGTTAAATAATATTGTTGAATTATTTTAGATGTTTTTGAATATATTTCAGATTTTGGCTTAAAGAATTCTGTCAGTTGCTAAAAGTTGGTTTGTATGTTACTAGCCATTAATTTGAAATGGCATCAGTATATGTTTATTTGGGCTGTTTATTTTTTTGTATACACATTTTCGTGATAATGTATTTAAAGTTTTGGATAAAGTTTGACCTTATATTTTCTTTTTAAATAGGGGATTAGACCAGAGGCTATAGAAAAGGTAGAAAATGAAGAGATCAAGGAAATTATTGAACGTTCAATACAAACAAAAAAAGATGATAGGTATAAATGTATTTTTGTCGACAGTTTTATATTAGAAACCAGTTCTTGATATTTTATTATTTTTTTTCTTAATCAGTTTGTTCAAATTTATTGATCATTTTCTTCTACCATCACTTTATATCCATCATTTCCATGCTGGCATGAGATAGGCAGGCCTTGTCATGTCTCTTCAATTATTGCAATCCTTGGTATGTGACATGCACAACAACAGTAAACTTGTCAACTTTTTTTTTGTTTTGTTTTGTTTTGTTATATGTGTATGCCTCATTCTGTATTTTAAATAATATCCAGATGTGTGAAAGTGTTTCTAAATATCTTTTTTCTGAAAGACATTTGCAGAAATATTTTTGATGTTAGACTTTTAGCTGAATTCTATAAAACAAATTCCAGTTTTTGTGTGCTTCACAAATTTGCTTATATTTTTCTCTTTATTTAAAAAAAATGGTCAACACAAGAATAATTATGTTCTTTTGCATTAAATGAAGCAAAAATGTGATCTTTAATAAAAAAAATTTCACTTTACGCTGTATGCATTTAGAACATGTTAAATGTGATAGAGCAATCTAATCCAAGCCAGTATGGAAAATAGATTATTAAACAGAATATTTTGTATAGTAAACTTATTTCATAATGGTTTTTTAACTTTTTTTTTATCATTCTACTAGATATATGGTAAAAGAATTATTGCAGCTGAACTTCTTCTTAGAAGACACTGGTTTGAAAGTAGAGCTGGTTTCGTGGCATGATGAAAATGATGTGGACAAAAGCCAAATTATTCAACTCCGCTTAAGAGTGGTGGACCCCAAGAAGCGAAAAGATAAACATAAAGAAAATGAAGCTATCCAGTTTGGCTTTGATTTAAAGAAAGATAGTCCTGAAGATGTAGCAAGAGAAATGGTAAAACTTTTCAAGCTTATTTTAAAAAATAAATGAACATATTTTGCATTTTACTTGTGTATGTATGTATATATATATATATATATATATATATATATATATATAAAGCATAATTAATTTTACTGACATGTTTATTCTAAAGGTGAAATCAGGATTTTTACAAGAGGAAGAAATTAGAATAGTAGGTAAACAAATTCGAGACCGAATTTCTCAAGCTCGGCGTGATAATGAACGCAAGGCTGCTGAAGCCCAACAGAAGGCATCAGATGTTCCAAGCGGCCAAGATGGACAACCATCAACTTCTACATCCCAAACTCCAAATATTCAGACCTCTCAAACACAATTACCTCTACAACCACAACAGATGGCCACACCTCATCAGTCACAGGGTCTGCCAACATCGCAACCACCGTCTACTTCACAACCACCTCAGCAACCTACTGCTACTATAACAACAACAGCTACTACTACTACTACGTGTGCTACTACTACCACTACTACCACCACCACCACTACTACTGGGACCACAGAGGGACATCAAGGTAACTTAGGCTCCCAGACAGAACATCCCACAGCTGGTAATTTTTATCCTTTATACATAACGTGTATATTTATATGCGCTGTCATCTCTAGTTATTTTTGAACAGTTGAGAACCTTTGATGAATCACTTAAAATGTGAGAGAACCAGTTACAAAACGAACTCAGTTCATTGTCATGTTAACATTGATTTTTAACATTAATATTCTTTTAATTTCAATAATTAATATACTTTTCAAAATTAAAAAGAAAAATTTCATTTTTAATAAAAATTGTACATATTTTTCTTTAAATCTTTCTGTATTCTATCCAATTTGTACCACCAAAAACAATTTTTATCCAAATCAGTGGATTATTGTGATTCTAAAAGATTTTCTTAATACTGTAACCAACACTGCATTATATTTTATCAGCATTTCATGATTTTTTTTAAGAAGCCAGTTTCCTTGCATTTTATGAATTTATCAAACACATTTTATTTTAGTGAATGAATCTTCACATCAGCTTAATGAACCTATTGGACTAGCTCCTTCTCATAAGGTAAGTTTATTACTATGGTAACAAAACACCTTCATTTTTAAGTATTTGCATTGAAAATCTCAGATGACAAATATTATGTAAAATTTTCTTAAAATCCAATGCAGCTGAATTTTAAAAGTGTATTATTAATATTTAAAGTTTAATAATCTATGTATCTCTTAAAAAATCAAATTATTCATAAATTTTAAAAAGTCCTGATATTTGAAATATTTCTTATATTATAGAATTTTTAACATTTAAATTCCATTTTATGTATCTATAGACACATCGCTTATCAAGGAAAATATTCTGAATCTCTTTCTTTCAAAGCCTCAGTGTTAGATGTCCTTTTATCCTGTTACAACTCTTGTTGGTTAATTCTATACATTAAAGAATAATTAAATTGAATCTTTTATTTGTTAAAAAATAAAGGAAATTCTATTGTTTGCCTTCAAATTAAACATTTGAAATGAAGTTATATTATAAAATACTTATGTTTTATGGAATGTGTGTGTCTGTGAAAGAGGTTTGATTTCCTCCAATTTTTACCCAAAACGGGTTATACATAAGCATAAATTGCTTACAGGTTTCCACATATGTAGGTTTAAATGCCATCACCTGTTTAAAGCTTTTTCTAATTAGTTGAACGGATGGATTATATTTACATTGGGAACTGTTGTTCTGAAATCAGTTTCCAACAAATTTTTTTTTTTCCCATGCATCTTTGTTTAAACAAACACTTGATTTAGTTGGCTATTAGCTGCTGCTAAATTAGGGTCTTCATTATTACAAACAATTTGGTATCTTAGCTTTTCAAACTTTGATCACTCTTGTAGCAGCCATTTTCAAGGAACATTTATGTAACAAACAATCTTGTGTGAATAAAAGAAATCAGTCTATCAGCAAAAATTGTTTAGTAAATTTGCATATTTACTAAATTATTTTTAGTTAGTATTCTTATCTTTATGAGACAAGAATACTGGCGTTTTGGGCACAGCCCTTTATTTGGAGAGAAATTTTTAATGATTATGGTAGCATTGTGTGCTATCGTTAACAATTGTGTGCTCTTAACTAAATTTTCATAAAAGAAAAAATAAATTTTAGCTATACTTCTATAAGTATATTTCTGTGCAAATTGTAAGTTATTCATTAGTAAATGCTTTCCTGGCTGAATTTTCAGCAGTTATTTCATTATTTATTATATGTATGTATGATAAAATTGTACTACCCAGACAAAATTGTTTCACAAAGTGTTAATTATGGAATCAGTTTCCTTATTTGACCATATGAAGCCAACTGTGCAGAAAAGACACAATATCAGCTGCCTTTATTGTGGTTAGAAGCTATTGAACTATTAATTTTATATGGTTTGAAAATTAATGTTTCATTGTTCCTTAAGTAACTTACTGATTGGTTTCCAGTATGGTATTGGGTGTCATTAACTTAATGTTTGTTCACTTAAATACTGCTATATTGTGCTATTCTATTTTCACCAACCAATAAAACAACAAAAATCAAAATTCTTGATATGGGGATTTTTTTTTCTTTTATGATTTTGATAAAATGTTTTTGTATAAATTGTGAAATTGAGGAAAAAGTAATTTTTTACAAACTAGGGTTATCTTTCTTTAAAAGATCCACTCAATAAAAGCCAATTTTCATTCATTAGATTATTTCATAATGGAAATCAAGGAGACTGTTTTGATAGTTATTCTGAAAACTTTCCAGTTTTGGCCTTACTTTAAAAGTTAATATCTTGCAATAAATTATTTGTTTTTATGATATAGTTATGTTATGAATTATAAGATCAAACATAAGGAATTTGTTTCTCCTTTCTATATGTTTAAATGGTTCAATTCAAATTGGCTTCTAAAGGCAACTACTTTCATAGTTAGCCAACTTAGAATTATTTTGTTTTCATATTCATTTAACATTTTATCATGTTCTGTTTCTTATCATAACACCAGTCTTTCAGACAAAATTTGTGTTCTTGAAGAAATTTAAAATTTATCTTAAGGTTTAGATAATGGTAATGTTATAAAGAAATGGAATATTTTATCACTTTTTCATTTTTAATTTTGCTTCAGTTAAATGAATTTAGATTTTCGATTTCTTTTTGATATATTTATTATTTACTGTGTTTGTGTTAAACTTGATTTTTAATTTTATTAATTTCATATTCAAAATAAAAAGAAGTACTAATTATTTTTTTTTCTATTATCTAACATTGAGAAACAATCTACAAATTTAATATTTACTGCTTGAATTTGTTTCACACACACACACACACACACACACACACACACACACACACACACACACACACACACATCACACACACACACACATCACACACACACACACACACACACACACACACCACACACACACACAATATCTTTGCTAATTGCATTGGTATTTTAACTTTATATACTTCTTTGTGTTATTTTGACAAGTAGTTTTGTGTGATACATTTTTATGACTACTTGGTTTTTCTAATATCTTGGCTGCTAGACTCCAAATTACTATTTTACATGTTTGGTTTCTTTTATGGCTTTTCAAAATAGCTAAAATTTGCTTGAAATGGAAAATTTAGATCACTAGAGATTGTTTTTTTTTTTTTTCCCCTCTGCT
The DNA here is from genome assembly GCF_046866305.1 of Octopus bimaculoides. Lineage (NCBI taxonomy): Eukaryota > Metazoa > Mollusca > Cephalopoda > Octopoda > Octopodidae > Octopus > Octopus bimaculoides. The sequence goes on from NC_142931.1 coordinate 123,392,978, forward strand.
TCCTATTATTACATTTGCGTTTGATATATAACACTAATATATTTTTATCAGAAATTCATGAAAATGATACATATAAATTCTTCCCTCGTATATAAATTGTTATTCATAGGTTCCTGTACATTATGTAAATTATAACAGGAATTATTCACACATGTGTCTTTAATGTCTCTAAAAAAAAATTTTAAATAAAACTAAATATAATATGAAAGCTTTTAATGAAGTCATTGAAATTATCAATGAAAGAGCTTTTTGGAAATTGTTTTTAATTTCCTCAAGCCTGACTGTGGTTAAGAAGTTTACTTCCCAGTTACCTGGTTTCATGTTCAATCACACTGTGCAACACCTAGGCCAAGTGTCTTTAACTCCAAGCTTTCCAAAGCTTTATTAGTAGATTTGTTAGATGGAAACTGAAAGAAGCCTATCCAGTATATAGTATCAATGTTCCCTGCTTACATAGGCTGGAGGTGTATATATATATATGTGTGTGTGTCTCATTCTTGATATCATGAAATAGTTGTAAACAAGTGTCACCATCACACCAGCAGTGTCATTTGTTTTCACTCTTCCATGAAAATGTGCCTGACTGTGAGAAATATTACCTTGTTTGAAAATATGTGTATTGGTAACAGGAAGGGCTGTAGAAAATTTACCCCAGTGAATTACTAACTTGTACAGGTATGGAAAAGTGGGCATTAGAATGGTGATGGTGGTGATGTAGTACAGCTGATTGTATTGAATTTAGAATTAGCTTTAATGATTGAGACCAGTAGAAAAATTAAAAAATGAATAAGTTAATATTTCTTGAGAATTGTATGAAATTATTTGGAATTTTCGTTCTTCCAAATTTTCATCTAAAAATGGTTTTGTTTTTTGGTTTTTTTTTATTTACTTTAGAGTTATTCTCTTGAACTGGTCTAATTATATAAGTCTTTGAATTCGCTTACAACACGTCTCTCGCTGTAATGTCCGTTACAGACCCTCTTCCTTCTCTGTATAGGCCTCATAGAATAAAAAAACAGTTTTTATAAAGTCAAAGTCCAAAGACATTGCAACTATCTCAACTGACTGCTTTATTTTTAATTCATGTAATGATCAATTATATTATAAAGGTATGAAAACCATTGTTTGGAATTACAATACTTACATTACTTACTGTACTTACATTACTTACACGTATAAGTGTATTGAAAAATTAATTTTAAAAGCCATCCATCTAAAGATTATGAACTAAAAGTTAATACCTTGGTAAATAATTAGAATAGTGTATTAATTTTTAACTTACTATTGAGTACTCCCATTAACTATGGCATGGAGCTGTCTGATTGTAGAATCCTTCAGCTGCTATTGTAACTGGCATTGTTGAAAACAAAGGCTATTGTGAACATGCTGGCCAATGATTTAGAACGCAAACTTATTCTCCATTTTAATGACAGATGTGAACTTAGATTTGGTTGCTTTATGCAACCTGAAAAGCAACTCTGTAGAAGTTCTCTTGGCTTTTGATTCTCAAGTTTCAGTATTTGATTTTAGCAAACATTAAATTTTTGCTGATGTTTTTACTATGAAAATGTTAATTTGTCCAGTATAGATAATTTGCAATTATTCTGCCCTCCCTTAAAATTTGTTTTATTGAAATAGTTATAAGAAATAAAGTAGCTTCTTGAAGATTTAGATATGGACTAAAAATCAGAATAAATATTAGTTAATGCTTCTTCAACATAGAGTTCTCAAAAGTGTTTCTGAATTAATTTTTTTAAAAATTTGTTTGCTGTATATTTTCCTTCTTTGTTAAAGCATGTTATTAGTATCTATGATTATTTCTCCACTTGCATTTTGCTTACCTACACAATTAGTGTTTGTTACAAACAAAAAAAATATTGATGTAATTAATTTTAATCGGTTTGTCTTTTTTTTTCTATTGAAATGCTGTTAGTTTTTCTGTTTACAAGTTGTGCTTAAATAGATTTTATAGTTTGAAAACTTTACAAAATTTTCAATATTAAAAACAATAATCAAATGAAATAATTCTTTTTTGTTTGCAATGTATTTTCTTTTCTTTTTCTTTTTTTTTTCCTTTTCTTTCCAAAAATATTTTACAATATTTCAATTTCTGTAGAAACAGTTTAGGTTAAAGTTACTTGTGTTTTTCCAGACTGGACTTCCTTCTGGTCATGTGCAATTACCATCAGTTACATCATTCAATCCATACCACATTCAAGCTGCTACACAATTCCAGCAGTTGGTTCAGGCATCAATGTATCAGGTAGTCATCAGGATCTTTTAAACTAATTCAATTACTGTGGCACTGGACTGAATAACCAGTATTTAGATTGACTATAATGTGTTATTGCAAATTGATGTTGTGCTTTATGTAGAAGTCTATAATTGATATTGTGTTGTGTTCATTTATTGTCTTAGTTAAATATCATTGTCATGGCTATCATTGATTATTCAGTTATGCAAGGCATCTTGTGATATTTAAAAAGAAAGAAAAGGAGTGTTTTGGTTGATAAAAGTTTTAGGTAAATTGAATATAAAATTATACTCCACGATCCTATTGTATTTGTCGTGTTCCTTAAAAGTCAGCATAGCACCATCATTTAGGTGTTATTTTAAAATTATCATTTCTGCTGGACATTTCTTAAGTTTTGTTTCTGACTAAAGTTTCTGCAATAAATGCATTTAGAAATTGTTTTTTGTTGGAAGTAAAGCAAAATGAGGCCGTGTTATGTCATCAAATAATTGCATTTTTATATTACGCTTTTTTTTTTATTAGTTTACTTGTATGCTTTCACAATCTAATGTTACTAATTATTAATTTTTTTACATAATCAACAATTTTTCTTATTTATTTCTAAAATATATTTTATCTTAATTTTTTTTCTTATTATAAGCATATATATTTTTTGATCATCTATGTCAGTAGAAATCTAGTTTAATGATACATTCTAATTTATTATTTTGAAGCTGGTTTATAATTATATTTATAATGCCAAATTTAGTTGGTTTTTTTTCTTCTTCTCTCTATATTCAGTTGGGTTAGGCAGTATTTGACAAAGTAAAACATAATTGAGTGCTTTTTCCAGCTAATCAAATTATTCGATAGTATTTAGGCTGCAGTTTCATAATATGAGTGAATTTCAGGTGTTATTAAAGTATTTTCCCTTTAAATGGGACTTGGGAGCAACCATTTACCTGAAAATATTTAACAAATTTCTTAAAGATCTTTTTGTAATAAAGGCTTCAGTAATGTAGTGGATTAATTACATTAAAAAAATGTATTGAATAAAATTCTATAAATTTTTCATTTTAAGATTTTTTAAAATTATATATTTTTTACTTACTATCATTTAATGTATTGATGTTAAAATCAAGTTTAGTGTTATTGCTAATCGTGTTTCTTGGATTTCAATAATTAAAATTTAACGCTTATTTTTATTAGTCAACATTATTAGCTTCAATTAATGTACTTAACAAATAGTTATGAAATAATAAATTTCATTTACTTTCATCGTAAAAGCCAGTAGTAAATTCTGAAGATTATTTAAATTTGGATGCATGTCTTACACTGTTTGACTTTTTCATAATGAAAGACTAGTGCCTTTATGAAACTTTTGTATTTTTTTCCATCATTAGCAACCAAGTTGCATGTGTATATCTTACCTAGTATCTAAATTAGACTACTTATGTGTCTTCTGTTATGATCTGTACTCTAAAAGTTGGAGACAAAGTTATCTTTCTTCTTAAGAAAAAAAGTCATTCCTGCTTCCTTGTAACAAATTTTGCATGAATTTTCTAACATTTGATACTCTGTGAAGTAGTTGAGAAAAATGTATGCTGTGGTTTTAAGAAACTTCTTTTTAGTTTCTTTCTCCCTTACAGGGAGACCATATGTGGAAAAGGAACAGTCATAAGCAGGCTGTAATCAGTATTTAAGGAGGTTTTTGTTTTCTTTCTCCATTTAAATGTTTGAATAAAGAAAAAGACATATCAAAAAATTGGTATAAAAGATGAATAAAAGAAATGCTGGAAGAATGAAGTTCATGATATTGTGGTAAAAAAGAGAAACTGATAGTTAAGTTTGGATGTCTGAAAAAGAAACTTTATTGAAGGGTTTGTGAATATAGTGACTCTAGAGTTGGATGGAAGATATATTGTAGGAATATTATACTGTAAAATATCAATATTTCTCTCTCTCTCTCTCTTTCTCTCTCTTTCTCTCTCTCTCTCTCTCTCTCTCTCTCTCTCTCTCTCTCTCTCTCTCTTTTTCTTAATTTAAAGCTATTTAATAAAAAATCTTTCATGGAAAATAAACTTTCTATTTTTAGGATTGTTTGTCCTTCTCCCATTTACATTATTCAATTACAGCAACATTTTTCTCATAATCTAGATGTAAATATTGAAAATGGTTGGTATTTGGGGAAAGGGAGATGATAGTCAGAAAAATATAATCATATTAACTAATATTACATATTTGTCCTCACTGGAACCACCTAACTCACTCATCAGAACCAAAAGTACAAAATACACATGCAACTCCTGAAAGCACTTCACTCAACTTATGATGGTGTGTATCTAGTTTGTATATACATACAAACTGGATACATACCGTCACTAGCTAGCTTGTATATACATACAATCTAGGCTATATATAAAAACAAACTCTTTACTTTATTAGTGTACCTTCAAATAACTCCCAACTACCTCTGAGTCTAGTATTCTTATTCAATTACAATAACCTATGACTTCATATCTTATACTATTTCACCTTCACCTAAGCTCATTCTAAGCATCTACCAGTCTTTGTTCTATCAACCACATAATACCACATCTCCTTCAAACATAAAAGAATATCTATTTCTCAAATGTCTGTGTTCTGTGTTTATATTTTCTTTCAATTATTAAGTTGCAGTAGTTCAAACTATGCATTAACAGCTGTAATCTCCACTTCAGATTAACAGATCTACTTCATAATACTTCATTGATGATCTATAAAACACACACACACACACACACACACACACACACAACTGCTAGTATATCTGTATACAAGACATTTCTTTGGCTTCGTATCTGATATGTTTTTACACACACACACACAGTATGTCTTGTGTGTACAGGGTGCATGGGTAAATTGTTGCAATTTATATTTTTAATTTCGCACATGTGCATTGTTTGTTTTTGATTTTGTCAACTATGCAGTATAGTAGGGTCAGTTGGGCATCATCTGTGAGAAAAACAGCACCATGATGCAATTCACTCTGCCAGAAATTTGGAAATTACATGCTGTACTGCTTGGAAGCTCTAATACGAACACTTCAAAGTGTTGGGGTGTCAGTCTGAGACATGTACTGAGAGTGATAAAAATCAAACATCCAATCAACATCATGGTGTTTTGAGTGATCACAAGTGATGGTAACGTTATGCTTCCATTCATCTTCCCATATGGCCCTGGATTCAGCAGGGAAGCCTACATCAAGTGCCTGGAGGAGGTAGTGCTGCCCTGGGTCAAGAGGGTGGCTGCTGGAAGACCCTATGTCTGGTAACAGGACTCTGCACCATGCCATACAAACAGGAGAACCCATTCATGGCAGTCAGACAATTTCTGCGACCACAACCACCTTGATTATTATGTGGGGGGCGCAATTGAGTGAGAGACCAATAAAACTCCTTGTAACACCAAAAATGAACTGAAGGCAAGGATTATGGCAGCACTCACCAACTTAAACAAGGAGACCTTCCAGAAGAGTTGCAGGAGATTCTGAAATCATGAGGCCGTGGTTGAAGCCAATGGCGATTCTATTGAATAAATTTACTCTTTACTATTTCAAGATATTTTTATATAATTTTGGTAAATATATCTGTTAAAATAGATGTCGGGGTTATTTTCATTTTTGCATAATTTAGATGATAGTTTATTCACTGCACCCTGTACAGTTAGATGTATGTCTGCTACTGTTGAGTTTAGAACTCCATGCTGATTGTCTTCATCCAGTCTGCTTTCAGTATAATGCTTAGGTTACTACTGTACTTAGTAGTATTATCGGTTATGCTCTACAGAGCAAATGTTAGAGAAATGATAAGCATTAGTTTATATAATTTGTTCCCTGCATACATTTCACTGTTGTGATTATTTGGAACCACACAGCATTGGGTGTTCAAATGCAATTGGATGCATATCCATAACAAATCATTAGGAAAATATTTTATTGCATTGTTTGATCTTTGTAACATAATGCTATAAAATGTTCCCCTGGTGATCCATTGTGGTTAAGCATTCAGTTGAACTTGGAATATCTAATGCTGTGATTCCAAACAACCACAAACAGTGAAATGTACATAAAGAACATGTTATAAACTGGTTTTTATCATAATTTCATGTGTGTATACATATATATATATATATATATATAATTATTGAATGGTGCAAAAAGAAATTGTGCTTGAATACTTTTAGTATTTGTGTTTAACCCTCTATATTTTGAGTTCAAGTTTCATTTCATGAGAATCAACTCTGTCTTCTACTCCTTTGGAGTCAATGTGTCAGACATTTTGTGTGGTCAATTCACTTGCAGCCCTCACTTTCCCTTCATCTTTTGTAAATCATTATTAAAATCTGATTTCTAACATTGAAATGGAATTCATCTTAATTATAAGGTCATCACTATTTTTATTTATTTATTCCCTGATAAGTTAGTAACAAACAAGAGTAGGCTACTACTTCAATAGAAAAAGAGTTAGTGACTGGAAAATAGCACTGAGTACATATACATAAATTATTTCTTTCTTTTTAGTCAGTTTTTTTTTTAGGGGTGATAGAAATTGAACATATTTTAACTAATTTGTATTGTTTTATATCCAGTGTTAACACTTAATTTTGCATCTGTATAAACCCTTTTTTTTTTTTTTTTTTTTTTTTTTTTTGGTGAAGTGAGTTGAAATGTTTGCTTAACATGTGTGTGTATACATATATAAAACTGACTGTGGATTTGAAGTTTTTGGCTTATTCAGACTGTTTGAATTAGCAAGACCTGTAAAACTTCAATCACTGTCAATCAAATTATGATATATAATAGACTTTACAAGTGTATCAAGTCCTTTGATTTCAATTACACACACACACACACACACACACACACACACACACACACACACTCTCCCTTAAGAATAATGATAAGTGCTTAATACAAAAGTAGAAGGCAATAGTTTAAGCTGATCCTGTTAGTCTGGAATTTCCCTCGTGTCTAACTGGTTCCCTAGACAGAAAGTGGGATAATGGATAACAGTGGGAAGCTGGGGGACACAGTTATCTGAATTTACAAGCTGGTTTTTGACCGAGTCTGCAGAAGGGAATGGGGAAATACGAACACATGTACATAATGACATACATGCATGTGTGGATATGGGTTGTAAAGAAATATGGGTGGCCAGTAGTTTAAGTGGGGCAGGGTTAGTGGGTATAACAGGACAAAAGCTGAAGGGTATTTGTCCCTTGTGTACTCTGGCATGTTTATACAAAGGTACAGACACAGGCATACACGCAAGCTGCCAAACTTATCCATGGACAGGCCTACTTTATTATTGTTGTACTCTATGTAATAGACTCTGTAACCTATAAGGTACTGCATATATTATCACCTTACAATTACTGTTGATATTATATCATCATTATTTTGATAATTCTTCACAAGTAATGAATGATGTTCACTACTTCCCCACTTTGCTTGTTTGCTCACTTATGTGTCCATGTGAACTTATGTGGATGCACATCTGGCTGCTCATTTGTGTGCCCGCATGCATATGAGTGTGTACTTGTATACAGGCATCTGTGAGTGACCAATCCCTTAGATTTCATCCTATGTACCCATTTAGTAACTTGTTCAGTTGTCAGTCACTGGTCTGTGTCCCTGTTTCCCCCCCCCCCCCTTTTTTGTTTCCTTTCTTTGTTGAACTCTTTCCTTTTACTCTCTCTTCCTCAATTTCCCTCTCTATGTCTCTTCTATTCCTCTCTCCTTACTAGCTCTACTTAAGGCTGATATGTTTGTATATTTATGTGTATATGTGGAGTGGTTGGCATTAGGAAGGGCATCCAGCTGTAGAAACCTTGCTAGATCAGATTGGAGCCTGGTACAGCCTCCTGGCTTGCCAGTCCTCAGTCAAACTGCCCAACCCATGCAAGCATGGAAAGCAGGCATTAAATGATGATGATGTGTGCACTTGAATACCTTTTTCTTCATTTCACTCTAACCCTAGTCAAAAGTTGGCTTGTAAATTCAGCCAATCTTGTGTTTTCCAGTTTCCTCCCATCATCAAAATGGTATATCTTTATTATCCTGTCTCCTCTTGTCGTTGTGGGACAGGCTACATTTCAAGGAAACTCCAAAATAACAGACCACTGGTTAGCTTAGATATACTATATATATATATATATATATATATATATATATATATATATATATATATATATATCTTTAAAAGATGCTACATTAGTTTATTTTATTTATATATATACACACATGCATGCACACATATACATCATAAAATTTGATTCTGTGCTTTTATTTCAACTGAAGCTTTTGAAAAGTGAGAGAAGAAATACTGAAAACATTAAACCTCATTAAGCTTTTAATCATTGTAGTTAAATAAGAGATTTGTAATTTTACATTGCATTTCTGAAGCAACATCTCTTTAGAGTGTTATCAAATTTTATAGCGCTAGACTTTTTTCCCTGAACTTTAATAATGAATAAGTTCATAATCTTAATTGATCTAATAATTCCTTAAATGGTTTGAATATTGCAAGATTGGTGCAAATATTCAGTTATTTGTATAGAGACATTTAAAATGATGTATATTTTTTTAAAAATCAGATTATTATTGTAGGTGATTGTATTTCATGTTAATTTTTAAGATATTTGCTAATTAGCTCTTGCTTTCATAGCTAATTATACTCTAAACTGCAGCCTTACTAACCTATTTTATATAATCCTTATTACCTCAGATATCCATTATAACGAAGACTTCTACATATATTTTTTATTCCACTCAGCAATTGCTTTTATCAAGTATTTTTTTCTTGCAATTTATATATTTATTTTCTTTTTTAAATTTTACTTATATATTGCTAGCTTAACAGATATCCCCTCCCTCAAATGTGTTAATTATCTGAAATGATTATTTTAGTAAATGGTAATTATTTTATATATATATAGTCCATGATATGAAGCATAGTCTCTTTTTGTTTGATTAAACTTGTCAGCCTGCTTGTATAGAGCAAGTGCTTTGTTGTGTTCTTTCTTCATCTCAGTTATTTAACTCATACAAAACATTGGTTTTGAACTTGGTTCTACATGAAACCTTCCTTACATATATGTTCAACAGTGGACAAATCTTGAAGTGTGCATCTTGGCTTTTAAGAAAGAAATTTATTTAAATATTTTAATATTGAAGCTTCAACTGGGAAATCATTTAATTGGCGGTCACTTGTTGTTTCCCCTATTTCAGTTCTATATATTGAGTTGGAAATTTTCAGTTTCCAGTTATTTTAATGTTCTGCTTAGATTAAACCCAAAGGTAATGAAATTCAAATTTTAAACTATTAAAGAGAAATTATTTTTTTTAATTTCCTTATTTGTTGAATGAAAGATTCAGTTTTAATTAAGATGTTGGTTAATGAAGGATTGTTATATTTTAAATACAAAAATTAACTGTCCCTATTTTAATGGATTCAGTTTATTTTCTTGTTACCTAAAGACTTACTGTAGATGTCTCTCTTACTTTGACACTTTGCTGAACATATTCCTCTAATTTTTGTATTAAAAAAAATATATCCAAATTTGTCATCTTCATTGCCCATTTATCATTCAGGGTCATGTAGCTCAGATTCAATACCCTCCTGCTATTTCTTCTGTTGTTCAGAGCTCAGCACATAGGAGGTCACATGTAAAAAGGTCCAGTGAAGCCAGGCGTTCGGACTCACACAGAAGTCCACGCATTAGCAGGTTACAGGCCAAGGTGTGTTCAATAGTGCCTCCTATATTATGACTTTTCCTGCTGCCATTGCTGCTTATTTTGCACTCATAACTGTCAATGCTATTGAGCTTGCTTTTTAGTTTACTTTAATTATATCTTTAAATTTCACAGAATCACTTTCATTCTAAAAATTCTTGCAATGAATAGGAAGTAAAAGAAAATATTAGTAACTATTTAGTTAGAAACAAGCATATATTTTCTGTATTTTATTGGGATATTAATATACTTTTGAATACTTTCTTTTTATTTCATTTTTCATATGAGTTGGGATAGTAAAAAATTTATTTAGAATACTTGTTGAAAAAACAAGCAGTATATAGATCACATAGACATCTTTATTTCTTATACCTGAATAATTTTTTTATATACTTAAGTTGTAATTATACCATGCTCAGCATTACAAAACATTTTTGCATTCTTTCATCTAAATAAGGAATATTTTCAGTTGGGTGTCTTTCTTTATTTCTGCTTCTACATGGAGATAAAATGTAAAGTTTTTGACGGTTTTTATTAAAGAGAATAGTAAATCTGGCATAAGGCAAACCAACTGCTCTCCTACTTAATTATCAAATAGCCAAATTTATTAGCTAATTCCTGGAGTTATATAGCTTCATTAAAACAATATACTTACAAAATGATTGTTGTATTTGTGTATGTTACTTAGGGGAGATAGGGTTACTTCAAATGTATTTGTTGCATTTCAACAATTTTCTTAGTTGGTATGTATTTTTTATATATGGTTAATCTTTTATTTTAGCTAGCATTATGACACTCTTCAAAAGCTGTGATATTTGCCTTTATACTTACAAATATTGTACTAGTATCTTTTAGTATCATACTTTCTTTGATGATGTATCTGTTTCTTCAGTAAAGAATAGAATCTTCTTCATAATTATTTGATAAGAATGTATTTTTAAAATGTACACAGCAAGCCTGCTTCGGTTAACATTAAATTAATGACATATTGAACATTTAATTAGTGGTTTCTTGTGGCCTAATGAAGAGGAAGATTCTTCAACAATCTACAATTATGAATAAGGGAAGGTGCAAGCAGACTCTAATAAATTTAGATTGCTTCAAGTTTGATCTTTCAACATATTTTTTCTGATCAATACAAGAAGATATGTAGTTCTTTTTTGTAATGTAATTACACAACTCTGTTACTTTGCAAATAGATTATCAGTTATAATTGTGTTTATAGAAAAAGATGAATTTCAATGTTTCAAACATAAGTTGTTTGGGGTTTTTTTTTTTTTTTAATGTTTAGTTACAGCCAGTTACAGTTTGATTAAAGGTAGTTGTTAGTAAATAATTCGAATAATTATTGTATACATGAATACTAAGGTATAGCTTCAAAAATGGCTTTATTTCTAAAGTTGAATACTGCTTTATTCAATTTTATTTCGTGTATATTTTAGAATTGTTTTCAGAAACAAGACACAGCTGTTATTGTCAGTGTGTAATGTATGTTGAAAAACAATGAGTTGTCAGTAAATAGAACCTGCTATCTGGTTTTAAATGCCAGTTGAAATTGTTTCAGTTATGTTGCTGATAACTTATGTTAGAGGTCTTTTATGTTATAAAACAGTGGAAATTGCTGTAAAAATAATGCTCTAGAAAATGATAGCTTTTGTATTTTGTTGTTGAATGTCAGCTATAAACTATGATGCACAATTATAAACTATGATACACATCTTCTTATGCTTGTTATATTTTTCTTAGGATTTCCTCATGCATTAATACCTGAGTAGTAATTTTTTTTTTCTTAACTAGTAATACATGTCTTATATATTTTGTTTGTGTATTAACTAAGTAATATAGCTTTGTTGTAAATGGTATTGTTTTTTATCTTAGTCATTAGATAATCATCTACTTGACTGAGTTGTTAAGATGGTGATTTTATAAAGTCTCTTCCATTTGTCCAGAGTTATGTATAAATGTATAGTAGTGAAAAAAAGTCTAATACATTATCCTCTAAACATACAATATTGAATGTTAATTATATCAAGTTATTTATACAATTATTTAAAACATTTGAGTTTATCAACAGCAGCTTTTTACTTGCACTCACAAGAAGACATTTTTTTATATTATGATTTTTTTTTTTTAATATTCAGTATTTTTAGCTGCATGTTTATATATCTACTGTTGCTTTGCCACTGGGTAAAAGGATTTCTCATTTTGTTTATTTTCATGATTTATTGAAGACATTTAAAAAATATTATTGCCTTTCTGTTTTTTTCTGCAGTCAACTTTCAAATGCAGTCACAAATTTCAAATTTTTGTTACAATTTCTATTCTTTAAAACTGCACAGGTTTTAATAGAAGTTAATTTTTTGTTATTGCGAGCTGAAAGTGGAATTAACATGTTTTAAATATTGTTTATTTCTTTGTTCATTTATGTACTTAGTAATCAGTTATTTATACAATTTATTCTTAATAAATTTTGTGTTAAATGTTTAATTCTAAATGAATAAAATAGTTAATTTTTCTCTAAAAGGTTTAATTTTAGAATCACTACGAAGTTATTAGGTATTTATACTGAATAAAATTCTTAAAATTGATCTTACTATACTTTTTACATATATATATAATGGCATTTAATCAGCTTCTGTTTATCAAGTGAACATCTACTTAATTTTTAAAATTCTTATTGCTTACATTGGTATTGCTTAAAGACGAGTGTAGTAAGAGATTAACGGTCGCTTATTTCCATTTATTTACTCTACTTACTTAAGCCCTTTTTATTGCATCATAGGTCATTGATAACTTCCTTTCACTGTTCTTAACTCTGAGCTTTCTTTCTTCTCCCTAGGCTTGTTGGGAGATCTGGGAGAAGAAAGAATCTGTGTAAAATTTTCTCCTGTGTGATGTTGAGTTTAATGTCAGCCATCATAAGCAAACAAATTAAATTTCATTTCATTTAGCCAAAAGGTTTCTGATTAAGTCTAACAACATCCAGTTTTTATTCTCCTAACCAACAGAATGATGAATTGTCATTGATGTTTCTGTAACTTTGCTTGTTTTCTGTGTAGGAATGTTGGCCCTATGCAAACTTATTTTCACCTCTGGGAAGAGGTATTCCATATTGATCTGGTGTCTATCCTTTGATCTGTCCAGTATGGGAGGTCTTACCAGGAGCTTGCACCACTTGGCATTTGCTCTGAAGGTCATTGAAGCATATGGGTCACCACACTGCAATTCAAGCTATTTAACAGTAGAAAGAGAATTTTTTTTACTCAATATGATGTAAGCTTAAAAAAGAAAATTTTAAATTACCTAATGCATTTATTAAAGCTGTCAATAAATACCATGAAAATGAACAAGAACATTTACCTGTAAGTATTTTTTTTTGCAACAGTATGGAATGTGTACATTAAAGTTTAAGAAGAATTAAATCATATGGTACAAATACTTGGTACCTGAAATTTCACCAGATCAAATCTGATGATCCCATTATCTTGAATGTCTTCCAGATAATGTCACTATCAGCTATTTTTTCCTTCTTTTAACTATAAAATTTCTTGGATTTTCTTTTTTGGCTTCTCATATCAATCCGTTTCCATAAAAATTCTATCAGATGTAAATCCAGTGATTAAGGTATTCACCGCAGCATTTGCATTTTCTTGCTTTCGATGAATTCTTCAATTATTCCTGCAGTATGCCTCAGGTCATTGTCTTACAGAAAAATCCATGATCAACCCAAATTACTCTTACTATATGGGAACAGTCCTTGACAAGATCTCCAGGTTAGCTCTACTGTTCTTGATGTATAAGACTGACTGCTTTTCCAGATATGCAACCCCAAACTGACATTGCCATCACCATGCTTATTCATGCACTCTGGGTAAAATTTTCTCCTATGATGTTGAGTTTACTGTCAGCCATCATAAGCAAACAAATTAAATTCCATTTCATATAGCCAAAAGGTTTCTAACTAGCCTAACAGCATCTTTTTTTTTTTTTTAAATACTCCACACCTACAAGATCAAATTGCTTTTGTGTATTTTTGACAGTCTGTATATAGTATATCTGTTAAACATAATTCAAAATGTGTTGATGGTAGTAATTTTTTTTTGTTCTTCATTAACAAACGGTGAGTGCATCAGTTCATCTTTTCAATAGTTTTCTCAGTTGCCCTGTGTAAGATGGTAAGAATGGCTGCTAGTCTCATTTTAAGTGTCTGCAGCATGGCTCAGCAGCAGTAACATTTAGCTTCATCAGCCATAGCTTGAAAAGAACATTTCAACAGATGCAGTTGGTCAGTTCTTGACCATGTCTGATAAGTTTTTTTCATTTACCAATCACAACAAATCTATTTGATGGTATAATCAAATAGTTATTGATAGTTTATCTTAGTATTAATAGTTATAGTTTTAATATTGAAATTAAAATGTTCTAAAAATTAACTGTTCATTCTTGTGGCTTTATTTATACTGTCATTAATTGCATTATGCTAATTAAAATTGTTTCAACTCGCATCATTTAAAAGAATAAAAAGTTCTCTTTATTCATATATAGTTTGAAGTTATTTAATAAACAAATAATTAATATATAATCAATATTCTTGTCTTTAAACTGACACCACAATATGTATGTGTGTGTGTGTGTGTGTGTGTGTATATATATATATATATATATAGTTTTAGGGAAAATAACCAAGTTTCAAGAAAACTCATCGATGAAAATCCACTATCACATATTTTATCTATAAAGCTCAATTTAATTTTGATTTTTTATAAATTGATTTTAATTGAGTTTTTACCTGTAATTTTGGATTTTGTCCCTAATATTATTATATTTATATATATATATATATATACATACACAGACACACACACACACACACACATACACATATTTATTTATTTATTATCTAGTATCAGATTAATTTATTTCCTGTCCTGTATTTGAAAGGCTAATTTCATAATTTTATGCTTCAAATACTTTATTTGCTCAAATAACTTGGTATTTTATTTTAAAAATATAATTTGCTATTTTTGTCTTCACAATATATTTTGTTTGATGGTTGCCATGCTGACTTTTCAATATTGTAAGCTTCACTATTTTCCTGATAGTTAGCTTATGATAATCATCTAAATTCTTATTAGGCCATGAAATAATAATGCCAAGCTTCTTCATTTGTCTCAAACCTAACCTGATTATTTGCAAAAAAGATTAGCCATTACCATTAGACATAAAATTAATTTTTTGTTTTATTTTGCAGGCTGCTAATTTATCTGGATTAGATATAATTGCTGCTCAACAATATCAGCAACAAATGCTCCAGCAAATAGTTGCTGGTAGTTATTCTGCTCCTGAGCCTCCATTAGCATACCCAACCTCATCTGGTATCCTTGATGAACTTGGGCGTGAAAGGTTGGATTTAATTCTTTTTTTTTTTTTTTTTTTCTTTCTTATTCTCTCTTCTCCAATTTCTGTTGTTCAGTTTAATTAATTTTCATTGCAATTTTGTCTCTAGTGAAAGTGATGGTTCTGCAGCACCTGTGATGGAAAAATCTAGAAGAAAATCTCGTGTAAAACGTCGAGAGAAAAAGGGTTTAAAGCTCACTATTCTTGCAGTAGAAGAAGCTGGACAAGAAGTTGAATGTAAATTAGATATTGCCAATAAAAATACAGTTACATACAAGTTTACTCTTGAAAATGATAAACCTGAAGAAATTGCTGACAATTTGGTAAGATCTGTCTATTTATTATTCATGAAAAAGATTACTTCTGCCCTTTCTTTTTTGTTTATTTTATTTACAAGTAAACTGAGCTGTTATAATCTAAATATATTTACTATGAAGAATTTGAATTTAAAAGTATTTCTATTTTATAGTCTGAATAAAGATATTTTTTAAGACAGCTTTTGGAAGCTGTTTTCCAAGTTATGGTGTATGTAATGCTTTGATCTTTTATAGGTCGCTGAAGATCTTTTGCCTGAAGCTCAAGTGAACAGTTTTATTGAACTGATGGAAGGAGCAATCAAAGAAGTGAAGAATGACCCTACGAGTGCTGTTGCTTTTTGTATCAGTGCTGCTAATACTCCAACTTCAAGTCCATGTGTTTCAAGAAAATCTAGGCATTCTGCTGAAATGGATTCTTCAAAGGTGATAATTTGTATAATTGGGGGAAAAAATGTTGATGGGAGAAACTGGTTGTGTGAAAAGCTTTGAAATTATTTGCGGGCATGAGGGGTGGGTTTTGCTTTAGTGGCCACTTTTTTGTCATGAAATTAGAACTCTGGCCAATTTTTAATTGATATTTCTATAGCATTAAGTAGATTGGATTTAGTTGTTCTATTAATGGATGCCGGTTTTATTACAAGCAAGCTTTCCAAAGTAAACTGACAGCAAATCCAAAATAACTTGTGACACATGAAGAAAATGCGAACCCCTGACCCAAGATTTAGTGCTTTGATACATTCGTTTTTTAATAAAATATCACTTTATAAATTTTGTCTTTGAATTTTGACAATCCTGTATAATGTTTTATTTTATTAGAAACTTCACTTTGACCAATCTGATGAGCACAAGAGTTCGGATGGAGGAGATAAAGAACCAAAGAAGTCTCATTCACATGATCAGCAAGAATCTATCGTTGAAACCAAAAAGAAGAGGTTTGTTGTAAGTAAAGTTCCTGAATTCCATCCATTAGAGAAAAGACCAACAGAAGATGATGATGATGGTAAATCAACAACCGGAAATGCCTCTATTGAAAATCAAGAGACTGAATATCCTGAGGTATCTGGACCTGCAAAAACTATGGTATCTGAATCTGATGCCTATCAAGAATTTGAAAGGCTGTCAAGGTCCCATTCCTTACCTTCTAATGTACCTATGGATTTAAATGATCTGCAAGAAAAACTTTCGCAACTGACTGCTTCCCAAAAAGCTAGTAATGGTACATTGTCTACTTCTGGTGCAACACCAAATTCTATGGCTACTGAGGGACACTTGAATATCTTCTTACAAAACACACCAATGACCACTACACCAATGTCTGATGTAAGCAGCCTCTCAGGGTTGGATAATGTTCAAAGCAAGCAAGATCAATTAACACCTGATCAACAACATCAACAGTTACTGGGTATGCTTACATCACAGCAACAACAACATGCTCAAAACTCTATGCAGTCAAATTCTCTTCTGACTACCAAAACTCTTCCACAACAGGTAATCTATGCCTCCAGTATTCAACTAATTGTTGCTAAGTCACACTGCCATCTTTTGTTTTAAATGTTTGTTTATGATATACTGAAAATTGTAGGTGATATTGCATCCCACTCCCATGGCATTGACTGGTGAAAGAAAACTGGCTGCATTTTGTTGTCCACCTGCCATTCTTAGTATGAAGGATTTGTGATGTCTGCATTGCAAATATCACAAATATATGTAATGGTTTTCAGGGTTCCTCTTGATATTTCTTACTCTTAACAGCAAGATTTCACATCCATGAGGAGGAATAGGCATAAGAATCTTAGGTATCTCTCTGTATCCTTTTCTTTAAACAATAGAACACTTGCATTGATAATGTGGGTTGCATATGGATCTACACAATTGGCTTTTTTCTATGAATTTTGAAACCTACATTAACTCATCTTTTAATAAATTTCATACTATTGATTTCAATATATCATTTTAATACTCTGATCCTCCTATATCACTTGTATTATTTTCTAGTTCCCAGAATCTATCATTTTCCATTCATATTAAAAGAATTTACTGGGAAATGAAGATTTTTCAGCATGAGTTTCTACATTTGAAAATAAAAAGTTCTTAAAAGACAAGCAAAAAATAATTATATTAATTTGTTGATGAGGAAATACAGTTTGTGGGATCACTTTTTATAGATGACCAGTTGTTCCTCCATACAATTGCTATTTTTCCTCATTCTTCACAAATTGCTACAATAATTACTAACCATAAAGAGTGTCCTTGTTGAGTGATAGGAGGCTTAAACATATTCAGAAATGTATTAGCAGGTAGAAGCAAAAAGTGTTACATATTTAAAATAGATACATAGTCAGACAAATACATACATATAGATAGACAGAAACATCTGTATAGTTAGATAAATGTAAGTGATGTCATAGATTGATAGAATAATAGGTAGATAGATACACACTCAGATGTAGAAAGATTGAAAACTCTATATATATATATATATAAAAAATAAATATATATATATATATATATATACGCCAGTCCTCAATCAAATCGTCCAACCCATGCCAGTATGGAAAGCGGACGTTAAACGATGATGATGATGATATATATATATATATAAAAGAAAGATATTCAAATTTCAAATTTCAGAATAGTTGTAGTTAAGAGTTGCAAAAAAAAAAAAAAAACTACTGTGTTGGTTGCTTGATATATGGATCAATACAAAAGGGGAGTAAATGCTTTAATTGGTTGAATTATGCAACCTGATTTTCGTTATACACAAAGGAAAATTGTTGAAACAAATATATTCATAATACAGACATACTTACATATATATATAATCCATAAAGGAAATGTCCTCGCCCTGCTGCAGTCTAATAACCAAAATTAATAAAAGGATATATGAATGCAAGTTGACAGAGGGAGCTATATTGAAGCTAGTCTGAGAGAGAACTAGCTAGATGTGATGCAGTTTGGATATGTCATGTGAGACCATTGAACTGATGTTGTCTTTTGGGTAACACAACTACACTAGAAGTTCTTAACTAAGAACAAGCCACTATACGTCATTGATTTGAAGAACGTTTTTAATTGGGTACTATGTTGTGTATTCTAATAGTTTGTTACTAAGAAAAATGGGGAGCTGTGCAAGCCACATATAGAGCTACTATCAAATGAGTGTTAGCAACAATGCATGAAGCTTGTATATAAAGTGCAGTGTTCATGTTAGAGAGACAAGGGCACTGAATGTTGAAGATATTTGTAATATCAGCATGGACACTGGAGCACAAATGTTTTGTGGAAAAAAGCTGGTCATCAAAGGTATGCCCTATAATGTATAAGAGAGGGAGAGAAAGAGGGAAAATGATTGTTGGGTGATGTCAAATGATGCAAATAGAATGATCTTGCAGAAAAGAAAGCGTGAAGATGTGAGCAGAAGTGCAAAGGGATGGTCTCAACATGCTTAATTTCTCAGAGTAGATGAAAGGTCAAGAGAAGTGGAGAAACACTCTTCTGACCTGTCCTACCCCTACCATCTAGAAAAAGCAGGCATAAAAATGATTGTTGTTGTGGTTGTAGTGGTGGTGGTCAGGTTGGATAGTTTGACATGGAGCTGTCCAGATTATAATTGTCTGTTGTGGCATGGTTCCTATAGCTGGATGCCCTTCCTAATGCTGACCACTTTACAGAGTGTGCTGGGTACCTTTTACGTGCCACTGGCATGAGTGCATTCACACAGCACCAGGATCTATAAAGGACAAGCCTGTATGTATGGGTGACAGCAATCTTACTTAGCTAGGCACATCTTCTCAAGTACAGCAAATTGCCACATCATTTCCTCAGTGAGGCCCAGCATCTGAAGATCCTTTCTCACCACTTAGTCCCCTGGGTCCACCCCTTTGACAGGTTACTTCCTCAATTAGAGCTTATCACTTCTTTATACAGCTTTCCTCATCCATATACATCACATGATCAAACCAGTGCAGTCTTCTCTCTTGCACACAACATTTGATGCTTCTTATACCCAATTTTCCACTTAAATTATTTACACTCTGTCGTGTGTGCGCACTGACATTACCCATCCAACGGAGCATGCTAGCTTCATTTCTTTCAAGCCCATGTTTCACTGCCTTGTAGCATGGCTGTACATATACAGGCATCATACAATCTGCCTTTCACTCTGAGGGTAGGCCCTTAGTTACTAACAACGATAGAAGCTTCCTTTTTTAATCTCCATGTTCTCTTCAAGATGGCTTCTGTGCAGTAGGGTATATGATGATCATCAACATCATTTTAGTGTCGTCTATTGCATGCTGAAGTGGGCTTGGTGCAGCATTCTCTAATTGTCTCACTCATGCAACATCACCTGAAGGCTGTTATTCTTAACTCTGACTTCACTGCTTATTCTTACATTTGCTGTGGTCAGTTGTAATCTTGTCACTTTTTCACCTATTTAGTATTATGAATTTGTGCGTTCAGTTTAAAAAAAATTTCCATTTTTCAAAGTTTGAATGTCAGAGTTTTTTCCATCTTTTTTTAATTCTTAAGTTGCTTTTACTGTGGTTTGCTCTGCTGCTAACAGCTCAACATAAAGTGAAAACGGTTTTAAAAGTATTTTGGCAGGTATAACATAACAACTAGTGTCTCCTGCATTACATGTCAATATCAATACAACTGCTTTTCCTGTGTTCATTGACCAGCGCAATTATTTCTAAGAGCTACATTTCTAACTTATCTGCAGAAGTATTAAATATAACTGCTTTTAGCATATTGTTCTTACCATGATTAATGTAGTGTCTATGATACACTGACTATCATAGCATTGATATATTTGCAAAACAATATTTATTCATGATTGTTATGTATATATTATACCAGACATTTTGTTTTATTTCATTCTTCATTTGTTAGTTGCAGTTTCTAGAAATCATAAAGTACAAATTTAAATTGTTTTCCTTCATATTATGCTTTTTAATGTTTTTCCTGCTAACATATTTTATTTTTTAAACTATATCTTTCGTATAGGTCCATCAACAAATATTATCTAACCTACAGTCTCAAGATCAAAATCCAGTTTCTCACATTCCCCAGACACCAGCAACTTCTGGAAGCTATACTGCTGTTGATTCGAATCTCCAGTACACAACACATACACAGTTACCACAGTCTGCATATCCACAACACATTCCTCCCAATCAGCAACAGTTTCTATTGCAACAACAACAGCAGCAACAATTGTTTCAGTATCAGTATCAGAGCCTTATTCTTCCTTGCCTCTATGCTGCTGATCCTTTTATGCATTTACGTATGCAGTTGTATCAGGTCTATAAAACAATGGAGCAAGTACAGTTACAACAAGGCAATACAATACCTTTATTACCAAATTTATTTCCACCAATGTATCCATTCCCTCAAACAAATTTCTCCAATGTGCCACCTTCTGAAATGTCTTCAAGTGGTGTCACTCAGCCATCACCTCCTCAGTCTCCCTCTCAGGTTCACTCAGAAGGAGAATCAGCCCAATACCATAAACATAGTCATATGTCAGAACAAGAACAATATGAAACTCCCACTGATCTTGCCAACCTTGAACAGGCTCTGATTGAAAAATTGCACATACATAAAAAAGATCCAAATCTGTTAGGCTCATATCAGGCAACATCTTCAACATCTTCCATGACTACTGGAACTGGTGGCTCTGAATATGACTATCAGCAATCTTTGTCTGTTGAATATAAAGATGATGCAGTTGACCCTGTAGCATCAGATGTGGGCTTTAATGAAGATACTGTTTCTACAGAAGATACTCTAATTCCAGAATCAGACTCACTCACACCTCAACCAGCAAGTGATCCTCAGCATCACATTAATGGGATGAATGAAGAAAATATTGCTTTTAGAAAATCTAGGTTTGTAGTCAGTACTGTGAAGGAAGATCCAGTGATAACACCAAATGCTTCAGAAGACAGCAGTCCTGCTCTGATGGAATCACCCCAAGCACTTCTAGAAGAAACTAAAGATGATGTGATTTCTGGTCCTCAACGATTCCATACTGCTAAGAAAGGCCGATTTCATGTTACAACAATGCAAGAAAGCCAACCATCTGCTGCTTCTAGCTTTACTAACACTCCTACTTCTCAATTACCTGATGTAAAAGGTTTAAGGGTCTGTACTTCTGCTGCTCAACTGCCTGAGGTAAATGTTTCTCTTGCTTTTAATTCAGAAGTTCCAACATTAACCAATACAAATTGCTTGTCTAACATTAGTTTTGTTGAGAGAGATCTAGATGTTTCTGTTAGTGATCCTTTATGTTTGTCTATACCTTTAGATACATGCCCAATAATAACACAACAGCGTGCTTGTAGTCCTTTTCCTTCTCCACATAACATTCCCATCACTATTAGTTTGCTAAATTCAACCTTTCCTGCATCTTTAAGTGAATGTTCTACACAGACCTCTCCTCAAATTCCTTCATATCAAAGAAGATATAACTCCTTCATGGATGGGATTGACTCTCAAGAGGTATCTAACAAAATTAGCTTTCTATTTCATTTCACATAAATTTTGAGGTATAAATTGTAGAGATTTTAATTCTACATTTAACAGGTATTATGTAAATCTTTAAAAGGAAACATTACACATTTAATGTAATGTCTTTTTTTAAATATGTTCTTAATTCATTTTTCTATATTTTGTAAGAGAATTTATTGGTTTTTCTAATTTTTTTCCTTACAATAAGGAAATTAAACCAAAATACTGTGAAGTATCACTATTGAAACTATACATAAAAAGTTCGGAGATTTTTATCTGGAAGTCTTTTCATTAGCTTTATAAATTGATTTTTTGGTTTGGTTAGAGTTGATTAAATATAGGTCTGTTAGTTTCTAAGGAATTTAAATATATAGTGTTTAAATGACAACAACCAGTGTCTTAATTTAGGTTTTCTTTAAAAAAAAAAAATTAAATTTTTGATTATTTTTGATCAGTAAATATGTTCATTAAATTTCTAGTTTTAGAATTCTAAGTTGAATTATTTTTCAAAACTTGTAAAACATTTGTATGGTAGGAAAAATCTTTGATTTTACAGGAAGTTTAAGCTGTTTCACTTCATTTCACTTTTAAATCTGCAATTTTTGGCCATATCCAATAATCCGTACAGGAACTGACTTTCTTGTGCTAAGTTGTTTGATTCAGTGTAAAAAATTTTGCTGTTGCCCCAATAATCCATGAATTCCTTTTTCTTAGTATCAAACACAAAATTGAGAGGTTTAGGGTACCTGGGTGTCTAGTTGCCCACTCAACTAAGTATTGGTATAGTAGAAAAGGGGCAGCTCATTCCCACTTGAAGTTGTAGCACTACAAAAATTAACAAATTTACATTAGTTTATAATGTCATTGTCATCTTTGTTTGTAGATATAGATATGGGTTGAAGAAGCTTGCTCTGCCAAGTTGATTTGACACTCAGTATGAAAATGGAGACAACTTTGAATAGAAAGAATTAGCTTTGCCAAGGACATGTTGATGCCTCCAGTGCTAGTAATGTGATTAACAATAGGAAAGGTATCCAAAACATGCCAAAAATGGAATGTGCAAGGAAGGTGTGTCCTCTGAACCAAATAAGAACTTAACTCCAGCCTGTGACAGCAAGTCAAAGTGGATATAAAATAATGGCGATGATGGCCATACATGCATGTGCATATGCATAGTGTAATAAGTGTGCTTAGGCACTGTTTCCTATTATCTTTTGTGTAAGCAGTGAATAATTCCTGGGTGATCCTGTGGCAGGTAATGCATAAACTCTGTGTCATGGTTTCATGCTGGTATCCGGGAACTTTACAGTATTAGTGAAGTTCTGGCCCAATTTCAGAACCTTTCATGAAAGCCAAAATTGGAATATTTCTATCAATTAAATCAGCCAAATTAGACACCTATCAATTGTAGAAAACTTACATCACATGATGATGACTACTCAGTTGCTCAGTCACCAGCAGATAAGCTGCCCTGCCACCTATTTTTTTTACTAAAAACAGATATTACAATATGAATAGTAATTAGGTATAATTTAAAAGATTTTGTGTGTGTGTGTATGTAACTATATATATATATATGTGTGTGTGTGTGTGTGTGTTTGCATAACTATATGTATGCATATATATGTGTGTGTGTGTTATTGAATGTGTATATAAATTTTTATTATATATATATATATATATATATATATATATTTACATCAGTACATGCATGCCTATATTATAAAGTTTGCTTTGCAACCACATGGTTTCAAGTTCAATCCCACTGAATGGCACCTTGGGCAAGTGTTTTGTACTATAGCCTAGGGTCAACTAATGCTTTGTGAGTGAATTTCAGACATAAACTGTAAGAAGCCCATCATGTGTGGTCGTATGTCTTACTTTGCCTTGATATTTGTGCACTGATCTTTTAGCTTTCTTCGAAAATATGACCAACTATTGAGTTGTTCATTGCATGATTAGCAAAAGGAAATATTACCTTCCGTGGAAATAGGTCAGGGTTGATGACAAAAAGAGCACCAGGCTTTAGAAAACCTGTCTCCAAAACTTCCGTCTGACAATTTCCATGAAAGCCTGGAAAAGTAGATGTTAAAATGATGGTGTGTGTTTGTTTGTGTGTGCATATGCATGCACACACCTTGGAAAATATAGGTAAGATGTATATTCTGCAAGCTGAATTTCAGTGTGCTTGTGCAGAATGTATAGCTTGCTTTCATGTAACAGAATCGTACAGAGCTGGAGGAGACTATTTAGTCCTACAAGTCAAGGGCAGACTATCTAGTGCTGGTGGCTGGTAAAACACACTCCAGTGTCAGTCCTACACAACACCAAAGTTGAGTAGATTCCACTGTTCTTGTGTGTTAAAGCTGGCATGGGCAATGACAAAACATCCAATCCATGCATGAAAAACTAGATTTGAAATAATATGGTGATGATTATATTACGGAAAGCACAGACTTCCCATAATACATCATAGCTATAATATATCACAGGCTATCTAGTTGAGAAGTTTACTTCTCAGCCATGTGGTTTCAGGTTGTCTCACTACATAGCATTTTCTTCTGTAGCCCTGGGATGCCAAATGTTTTGTGGGTCAATTTTGGTAGGCATGTTTTCATATAAATATAACATCATCATTTGTATGTCTGTTGGAGATGTTGCTTCCAATATAGCATCCTGCCATTTGTTCACTCTGTCTCTCATATATAAATATAATATGTACATGTATGTGTGTGTATGGATGGATGTATGGACAGTTGCATCAAGAGGTGCTGATCTCAAATTGTAGAGGGAACATGTGGAAGGGGTAGACCCAGAAACAGGTGGGACAAAGTGGTGAGAAAAGATCTACAGACGTTGGGACTTACAGGCGACATGATGGGGGACCAAGACCCTTGATGGTTTGCTGTGCTTTAGAAAGCATGCCAAACTAAGTAAAAGCGTGGTTGTCCTTGCATACAGGCTTAAACACCCAGCAGACTCTGTAAAATGGTTGGCATAAGGAAGAGCATCCAGTCATAGAAACCATACCAAAACAGGTATGGAGCCTGAGCAGCTCTTCAGCTGACTAACTCCTGTCAAACTGTCCAACCCATGCCAGCATGGAAAATAGATGTTAACATATCTGTATGTATGCATGTATGTGTGTGTATGTATACAGAGGTGCAGGCATGGCTGTGTGGTAAGAACTTCGCTTCCTAACCACATGGTTCCAGGTTCAGTCCCACTGCTTGATACCTTGGACAAGTGTCTTCTACTATAATCTTGGGCCAATCAAAGCCTTGTGTGTTGATTTGGTACACAGAAACTGAAAGAAGCCCAAACCCCATTACACACACACACACACACACAAACACACACGTATATGTATTATATATGGTGTGTATATACAGAGTTATTCAAAAAGAATGAACCGATTTC
>NC_142931.1:123423631-123516131 GCF_046866305.1 Octopus bimaculoides
ATTAGTTGATGAAATGTGCAAAAATCATGGATATGCAGTCAGTAAATGGTCACATATAAATATTACCATGAGACTGGCTTCCTTCATCAGGAGAAAGAATTGGTGATAACAATTCACATAGTAGCATATGAGTCAAACAGAATTCATTGAGACAGATTTTCTGTGGCCAGAAAATATAAACATGTACACATACTCCTACTTTACCCTTATTTCATTACAGCTATTACCAACACTTGCAAAATGTGTGGATGTGTGTGAATATATGTCAGTTTATTGTCATCATTGTAATCTTCAATGTCCACTTTCTTCTGCTTACATTTGTCAAACAAAACCTGTTGAGACATATTGGAGGCTCTCCCATCACTTATTTGTGCCTGCTTTTCATAGAAAGGATTTTCATCCTATAGATCTTTGAAAGTGCATAGTGACTGATTGCACTGTCAGGAGGCATTCTTTTCCATTTTCACAAAGACATTCAAGCGAGATCGTTGCCAGTGCCGCTGGACTGGCTCCTGTGCAGGTGGCATATAAAATACACCATTTTGAGCGTGGCCATTGCCAGTACTGCCTGACTGGCCTTCGTGTCGGTGGCATGTAAAAGCACCCACTACACTCTCGGAGTGATTGGCGTTAGGAAGGGCATCCAGCTGTAGAAACTCTACCAAATCAGATTGGAGCCTGGTGTAGCCATCTGGTTCACCAGTCCTCAGTAAAATCGTCCAACCCATGCTAGCATGGAAAGCGGGCATTGATGATGATGATGATGATATCAGTTGTACATGCTAGCTTGCTTTAGTGGAATATATTACTGAGGTATTCTTCTACAGCCATATGCACTTTTTGTCGCTAATCTTTAGTTTTTCAAGTAAGGGGTATCTTAGTACACATCTTCAATGGTGCGAAGCTAGCAGATGACCTGTTGATGGGAAATAACGGCAACATCACTGCTTGTAGCTGATGTATTTAGGAAGTGTGAATCTAAATAAATGTACACTTACATATACATATGTAAATGCATGCACACACACACACACACACACACACACACACACACACACACACACACACACACACACACACACACACACACACACACACACACACACACACACACACACACACACACACACACACACACACACACACACACACACACACACACACACAGGTTTCTGTCTTCCAAATACACTCGAAGCTTTGATTGATCCTTGGGTTAAAGTAGAAGACTATATCTATACTCAAGGTACCAAACAGTGAGACTGAACCCAAAACCTGATAAGAAAATTTCTTAACTCCACAGATTAATGAAATTGTGGAATATCAACATTCATGCACATATTAACATTTGCACATATTAATCTAATTATGTGCATGTGTGTATCTGTATGTACTTATGCACTGTAGTTTCCATCATCCAGATCCACTTACAAGTTATTGGACACTTGACTAAGATGCCACACAATGGGACTGAACCCAAAACCATGTAGTTGCTGAGAGAACTTCTTAACCACAGTCATGACTTAGTGTTTGTATGCACATAGAACTGTATACATCCACTCATATCTTTTTATGTCTGTTATTCAATTCTAGTGTGAGTGTCCCTTGTTTTCTGATGCAAGGATACAGTCTGACTATTCTAAGACTGTGGTGCTTGTTAAAATATTTAAATCATATCTGCAGGTAATTTTTTTTTTTATTGTCAACAATATCTTTAGACTGATTTGATTTCATTGATAGCAATTGTAAAAAATATTTGCAGGATGTTTACCATTCAGAAGATCAGAGGTGGCCTTTACCATTTGAAAATGATGAAGAATATCGAGAATTAATGATAAGGTATGTGATAGTGAACTTTGCAATATGTTTTATTTTAATCATAATTTATAACTTTCAAAGGTCATAACATAGAGGTTGTAATATTTTTAATTGTCTTTATTATTATTCAAGTGAAATTTGCAAATAAAGTTTTAAAAATGAAAATAAATTAAAATTTCAGTTCCCTCTGTATATATTTTTAAAAGATTGCCTTTTAAAGTTCATAGTTGTAACTTCATATTAGCTTTACACGAGTTTCACAAGTTTGTTTTGTTTGCTTTATTAACCAGTATATTAAAAGCATAAAACAAATATCAGGTTTGATGAAATTATTCTTGAATAAATTTTTTGAATTTCATATCCCTCATTAGTTTATATGTATTTTCTTCATAATACTTAGGGCTAAATGCATGTTTCTTTTTCTGGTGTAAGCTTACATTTTCAAAATACTTGTGGAACATATACTCCTTCCTGGTAAAAGTCAGAAAATATTATTCCACCATAACTGGAAATCATAATGAAAAGGTTTTTTAAAAATATATATCTATTAAAATCTTTATATTGTCATTATTATTTAAGTGGATTGGCTGAAATATTTGAGGTATTTAGTTTCATCTCTTTACATTGAATTCCCTAGGGTTGGTTTTTACTTTTCATCCATCTGAGATCTAAAACAAGTCCTAGTAGTATTTTTTGTTTGATTTTTAACTATTACAAATATTTAACCTTTACAAATATTTAACCATTTGTCACTGTTAGAACTCCTCATTTAGGATACTTGGAGCTATTCCTAACTCTTTTTAAAAATCATTAGCTTTTACTTCATTTTTACTCTTATTCAATTGCCATTGTACCGGTATTGAGAAAAATCTAGAAATTTCATGACTCCTAAAATTATTAAAGTATCAAAACGAAACAAACTTGTGAAACTCATAGGAGTATGAGAAATATGCTTTATTTTTATGAACTCTGCTTTTTTTTGGTTTCTCAGTATTGGTTTATTTCTGTTTCTTAATCCTTGTTCTGTCCATTGAATTTGTCTTGACAATGTGAATAAACATGTGGTTAGTCCTAAATAAATACTTTTTAAGTTGAGAAAGTTTGAAGTCCCTGGTATTTGTACTATTTCACCCATGTTTTCTGTAATATGCTCAATAAATTAAGAGTAGGTTGAATTTCATACTGTTTTTTTTTTCCATATGTATATTGCAAACCCTGAAATATTCAGTTTCAAATATATTGATATTAATTACTTTCATAGGAAAAAGTTGTTTAATTCCATTAATGCAAAATGTGAACTGAAATTTTAAAATCTCACAATGCCAAATCTAAAAGAGCTATGAAGAATTCTTATCAGACAAGAAGCTGTCTGAAGATGGTAATATTTAGGGCAAAAAATTACTAAGATCGGATATAAGGAAATGTCTTTTTTCAGATGTGGGAAAATGAAATAATGATGAAAATGTTTGTTTTAAAATTTTGAAAACTAAATAAAAATCATTACTTGATTCTTTAATATGCAATATTTTTTTTATATATTAGACTAGCTTTCTTTTGAAAAATTTATTTTTCACGTGTATCATTAATATTTCTTGACTGACTGACTGCAGATTTCTGTTGCAATACAGATAACTGTGTAAAAGAAAATAATTGTTTAATTGTTTGCATAAATGATTAATTATAGAATATTTTTATAATTTCAGGCAAAAAACAGAATTAGCTGAAATGCAATTAAGGCATAAAAATGAGATTGAACTTTTCCTACGTAAACATGGAATCCATGTTGAAGATTTTATTAAACATGTGAATAATGGACCAATGTTGAGCCCAATTCCAGTTACTTTGCAATCTGTCCCAGGCTCTTTAGTATCACCTTTACCAGTTGGAAGTAGTAGTATTCCTCAAATGGCTGTGAATGTACCAAAGAATGAGGAGCTGTTTTCAGCTAGTATCTTGAAATGTATGGAAAACTTTACAAAACAATCTAGAAATCTTTCACCTGATGTGCAAGGACCTTATAGGTCCATCTCACCATATTCTACTTTCAGGTCCCCTGTTCAATCACATTCTGATATGGATCCCACCCCTTCTCAGTGGGAAGCATCCTCAAAGGGACAGCAGTCTTTACATCATAAAGGTGATGTAAGTTCTAAATCTTCACAAGGAGACTATTTTTCTGAATTGCCATCAGAACATATGGGATCTGGTACTCCAGTCCATCATTCAACTTCTGGGCACAGGGTTTCTGACTATCAGCAACAGAGAGATCAGAGTCACTCTTATCAAATAACTGATGAACAAAACCAGGCACAGTATGGCCAGCCAGTATTAAATAGGGTTCCATTTCTCCGCCAGCCATCATTGTTACAGGGTTGGCAGTATCCAACAACAAATCTTGTCTCACAAGGAGCCACAGCTCCTACTAAAACTAGTTATTCAGAACCAATGTCAAAGAAAGACATGTTGCAATCTTCTAAAGAGCACCACCCCAAAACTCACCCTTCTCAGACAGAGGCTTTTGAAACAGTAATTAGTAAGTCAACAGACCCAAAGACTGACAATCCAAGTAATATGTGATGCTACCACCACGTCTTTCCATTTTCTTCTTGAATAATTGTAAATAAAATTTACTAAGATTACCATGTGATATTTACAGCGAGAACTATAAAAAAAAATTCTGAATTCCATTTTCACATAGCTCTGTTTAACAATTTTCTGAATTCTTTCAGAAGAAAAAAATGTTTGCTTTGTGCAGTATTTTCTTTTGCATTTCTCAAACTACTTAAAAATGAAAAGGTAAAATTGTCTATTTTCCTTTTATTGATCTTTAGAATTTTGCATGTGGTGCTGATAGGTGTCTTATGATCTGGCTGCCTTCTTCAATCAATTAAAATTCTGGTTAGACTTTCATAAAACTAGTTTTACCTAAGAAACTTAGGTTCTTCTTTGACATAGCTCTCTATTTCAGCTTAGCTCATACTTCTTACTGTATTCCATTTTAGTCTTTCCTGTACATCTTCTTTTTAACTATAAGTGGTTAGCTTTAAATTTTAGAAACATCTTCTCCTATCTGTATATGTGAAAGTATGAGTATGTGTGTGTGTGTGTGTGTGTGTGTGTGTGTGAGAGAGAGAGAGATGCAATTTTTTTCTGCTTAATTAAAAAACAAAATCTGTTTTCTTCCTCGACACTAAAACCATTATGTTTGAAGAAATGTATTTAATTCTCATCAGTTTCAATTTTACTTCTCAGCTTTGTAGTTTGTCAGTGCATAGGTTTGAGTTTGAAGAATTTTTTTCCAACACATAGTGATTCTTAGAAGAAAAATATGTTGACTTCATTTGGGTTTGAACATATATTTATATACATGTATGTACCTATGTTTACATGCATACTAATGTGTGTGTGTATGTATAGATTTGTAAAAACTCATATGTGCATATATGTATACACATGCACACATACATGCTTATGTATGTTTTTTAAAATACATGTGCATATATACATGCATACATAGTGTATGTGTGTGTGTGTGTGAGAGAGAGTGTGTGTGTGTGTGTGTGTGTGTGTGCCTTTATTCTTTTGAGTTGCTTGCTTAGAATGATAAACTGAGCATACTTTACCTGTATAAGATTTGCTTTTTCCTCATTCAATGTCTTTCAAAGCCAAGTGTATATATATATATATATATATATATATATGTATGTATGTATATGTATGTATGTATGTATGTATGTATGTATATATATATATGTATGTATATAGATATGTATGTATATATATGTATGTATATAGATATGTATGTATATAGATATGTATGTATGTATATATATATGTATATATATGTATATATATATATGTATATATAAGGTTTGTTGCACACAATCAAAATTCTGATTATTTTTAAGTGTGTTTTGTTTCTCTTTCTTCTCCTATGTTTGGCTTTTTTGCCAGAAAGATTGCTATAAAAATTGCAGTTTTTGGTTGTAGTGTTGGAGGTGTGAAGTTATTGAGCACAAGACTACTCTTCATAAATCATATTTAGTATCATAACTGCTGGCATTTAGTTTAGGGTTTTTTTTTAATATATATATAATTCATCTCTTCTTTTGATATTTAGTCATAGTAAATTTGTTAGACATCATCATCCTCCTGAATCCTAAGAAGTTTGTTAGCTTTAAATCCATCTATCTTGATACAATCTGGAAGTATTTTCAATTTGTATAGTAAATTACATTATTTAAATTTAGAACTCCTTTAGTAATTAAAGTTTGAGTTATTACAAATGAAGTTAATATTACCAGAAGATTTCTTCATTGATATGTAACAGAAGGGAAAGAAAATTTTATCTCTACTGTAAAATATTATTTTTAAGAATAAGGTACATTCTCTTCATATTATCATCATCATCATTGTTATTGTTTTGGTTAGTTTGCAATTTTATGTTACACTTGATTACAATTTTGTTAGATTTTACTGTCTCTGTAATTTTAGAGTCAAATTTTGCTTGCTTTTCTGAAATATTTCAGGATGATTATTTTTCTTTTAGTAATAATGCTAAGATTTTGAAAAGCAAAGCTTTATATATATTTAAAATTTATTAATTTAATGATTTTTGGGAGAATAATAATCAAATAGCCTTAAGTTCTAAATCCAAGTTATTATTCCTATTGAAAGATTATTTTCGTGTGTATTTAATGTTTTTCATTTGAACTCAATAGTTTTCAAGTATTTCTGTCAGTAAATGTTTGATGGAATACATTCTGAAAGCTGCCCTTACCTAAAACCACACCAGATTTGGTCTGAAAGTTACTCCAATTAATTTATGAAATTTTCATTTGGGTGCTAACTTTTTATTGATTTTTCTCTGATTAAATGATAAAATAATATGACTGCTGTGCTGTCAATTTTTTAAGTAGATATTGACAATATTTTTTCCTATGTAATTTTTAAGATAAATATATTTTTCAATTTTCTTTTTTGATGACTATAGCACATTCCTTGAAGTAGACTTTGTCTTATGACTGATATCATTTGTATTATCTGTCTGGGTCATTCAAAGAAAAAAATACCAATTGAAAGAAAGATTTGAAATAATTTATTTATAAGAAATAAATTGCAACACGAATAATAAATATAAAGTACACATCCATAGGGAAAGCAGTGCAGCATCTATTTCGAAATTAAAAGTTAGCAACATATTGGTTAACTTTGTTCTGGTCTGTCTGGCAAACTTCATCCTAAACATCAATAAATGGATCTCCTACTCCACCTTCACTAGAGGATGCAAGATTCTTTGTTAGTTGGTCCTTGATAAGATGTGGAATAATACTATTTCAATCAGGAAAGATTTTAATTTCTTATAATTAATTAGTTTATAATTTCAGCCTTTAACACCTTATGTTATTTACAATTTATTAATGGTTATTATTTGAATGGAGTTTTAACGTTCAACTTGGTTTTTATTAAGCTAAAGCTTTGCTGTTCTCTTATAGTTTTAATTTTTTATTAAATTTTTGAAGACTAGGCTTTTTTTTTCCACAGATTTAATATATTTGTTTTATTGTTATGGATAACTTTAATTATTTTGAACATTGCTTTTATCAATTAGAAATGCAAGGTTATTGCCTTATTGTTAAAGTTGTTTACATCTCGCTAATTCTATAGTTTGATAGGAGGAACTCTATAAAAAAATTTGATTATTTCAATAATGCTATTTGGATTATCTTCCTGATATTTACTGACTTCACGAGGCTTCAAATTATCCAAGTCACTTTACTCATTCCAACTGCAATATAAACTACAGTTGAATGTACTCTGCTCAACATATTGCTGTGTAATATGCTTTGCCTTGGCAGCATTGAAAATAGATGTTTTGTTTTATGAAAAGCAAAAGCCCTTTAATGCTAATATTTCACTAAAATATTTGTCTACATAAATGTTACCAACAAAACAACCTTTATCATCAGCAATCTTGTTAAAATAGGAAAGTATACTAATGAAATTTCAAAGAATTATTTTTGGGCCTATAACTTTTTGTTTTTAAAAACTTAGGAAAAAAAATATTTACAAACTAGTTATCTTAAATTTTTTGTCTAAAACATTTAGTATCTGGAAATAAACTTAGAAAAATATTTTTGTAATTAAATATTACAATTTTTCAGTCACATATTTATTTATTTTTTTATTCCAAAACAATTATTTGCAAAATCAAAATATTGCTGATAGTTTTTCTTTTTAATAATGTTACTTACTGTAAAGAATTACTAAGATGGAGAAGGTAAAATTTATCAGAGACTTGTTTCTGTGACACAGTCTTCAGGTTTTGTCAATATCTAGTTATTACTTTTTTACTTTTTATATTAGACAGTTACGTTATGGGCTAAGAAACATAATTTACAGTAAGCTTTAATTCTCACTCTCTTTTCTCATCATTTTCCTGTTTCACACCTTTTGATTATTTTTTTTTTTTAACTTATTTTGTTTTCTGTTTCAATCCATTCTTATCACCCCTCTCAACTGTTTCAGTTTTCTAATTCTGAAAATTAATTTAATGCAAATTAAAATAGCAAAAATGTTGTTTTTAATACAAGCACCACTTTCACTTTATTCTCTCTCTCTCATTTTCTTTGAATTTTTTTTTTTTTATTTATTTAATTTTTTTCTGTTCTTGTCATCTCCTTGAATGTGTACTCTTCAAATTGGATGCTACTTTGAACTTAAAGCTGATGTGATGATTGCCTCTCTTGTTTGCAAAGTTATTTGCAAATCCTAAATCCTTCCCTTTTTCTTCTCGTCCATGTAAATAAAAGCAGTTACTCACGACCAATATATCTAGATGGAAAAGCCAAACAATGCACCTGTACGTGATCAGTATTCCACCTATGGTTGGTGCTGCATTATCTCTTTTGTTTATCTTTATTATTTGAGGTGAGTCTTGTGAAATTTTAGGTCAAGAATTGAGTATCTGTGATACTGACTGAGAATTTTAAAACTGATAAGTGAATGCTAATAAGACAGTTGCTTGATCCCTGTGCTGAATATATATTATCTTGATCCATAATAAACAATCAAGATGGTAATACTATTAATCACTTGCTGATAAATGTGTTTCTTTTTTTTTGTTTTCATTAGCAAATCAAATTTGCTGAAGGATGAGTGTATTATTGAATTGGATGACATGAGGTTGTATTCTTTGATAACGCTTCTAGTTTTGCAATGATATTCTGCATCACCTACTTTATCAATGCTATTGTTTAAAGAGTATTTACCAAACTTTTAACAAAGTGCTCTTGTAGTATTGCTCAAAAAGTGAAAACAAAATATGGGAGGTTTTTAAAAGTTGACTGTTTGAAAACTGAAAGAAAATTGTAGAAATATGTCCTGTAAAAAGAATAAAACTTGAATGAATATAACAAAACTTCAATCTATAGTAAATCTATCAGAAAGATAATTATTAGAGGTTGTTCTTGTTTCTATGTTATTTTTTTACTTCAGACACACAGACGATACCACAGTGAACCATCTACTACAGCAGGAGCTATTTCAAAAACTTTAAGTTTTATGATTTGACATCATCATTGACAGCAGTTTAAATTTTTCAGTAATTTAAGGTGGATTTAAAAAAGTAAATATAGATATGTTTTGGTAAGGTTGATTATTATTATTTTATTTATCTCAACATGCACACATTTACACTATAACCATTCTAGAATGTGTTTAACAAGGAAAGAAAATTCAGATTGAACCTGTGAAATATAGATCTACTTAATATTTGACATCAATTTAACTGGTTCTCTGTTACCTGGTTTATGTATGATAATCAGAGTACCACTGGTCGGTTTCAGCTAATAGAAATTAGTGAAGAGATGAGGTTTAATCCTTTGGCATTTAAATCGACCATATTTGGCCTAAATATTCTACCAGATTTGAAATCTCACTTTCCCTACAATGTCATTCTAAAAATAATCAGTCACACCATCAAAATCTTGAAGCTGTGAGATAATGCATGTGTAATTCAAAACAGTGTGAGGAAATAAGCATTGCATTTGATGGTAATCTAAATGCTAAAGGGTTAATGTTTTTGTATTTGAAATAGCAAGTAGCTGATAGATCATTCTATATATTACACAATAGAGAAGATTTGTCAATGAAGAAAAGTAATTTTGTCATATACTGTGAACTAGCTGGTGTTGATGTACAAGTATCAGACTTTAAAAAGAATAAGTACTGGGGTTGATGCATTTAACTAAAATTGACTGGAACAAATAGAAAATAGAATGATAGATCATCATTCTGCAGTTCAAGCAGTTATTTTGTCTTGTAAAGTTCCCAATAATTATTCAGTGAAATCTGTTTTATTCAATGGTATCTTCAGTTTTGCATTATGTAAATTTGGTATGAGGCCAATTTAGTAGCACAAAATTAGCCTTAAAATTTCTAAATGTTGAATGGTTGAAATTTCCAAGAACTAAATGTGGTTGAAATTTTCCATGTATTACAAATTTTGATGTCTTGTTCCTACAAATATATATTTCCCTAAACTGGGTTTGAACTAAAAGTGAAACCTTGTGCAAAGACAAGGTTTCACTTCTCTTAACCAGTTTACCAGCATTCTCTAGGATAATTATCGTGTATACCGGTGTGCTGGACAAAATTTGAACTTCAAAAAATTCACCCCAAAATTCGGGGTCGTCTTAGATACCTCGTATAAAATCTGGACCTTAACTGCCTGTGGTTTAGAGTAGCACTAATGTCAATGTAAAATAACCTATGCCTAAGTGACATCACTACAGTAGTGTTTACGCCAGCCTGGTACATTTTATGTGTATTATAGTAGGTCATTTACAATATTTGGCCACTTTTTGAAAAGAACTGTATAAATTTTAAACAACCAAGAATTGTTGCATACAAAGTTTACTGGTTGAAACATAGTTAAAATTCTGTTGAAACACAAGAAAAGCAGGGCAGCTATAGCTCACCTGATCCCTTTATCTATGAAGCTCACACCGTTAGTGCTGGAGCTATTTTACCATGAAAACTTGGGGTAGTCTTATACAACAGGTATAGCTCAACACCCCCTTTTTAAATGGAAATTTGGGGTTGTGTCTTGTACACGGTTGTTTAATATGCCGGCATATACAGCAGTCAGTTTTTTGATACATTAAGTCATTACATTAATGCCAACCATACTGTAAAGTTGGGTTATCGTCTAGATTGTTAATCAGTATATGTATTGCTTAAATTTCTTTACACGTACTTAATGTTTATGCATTATAAATGAAACTGGATTTGGTAAATGGAAACTGAGAGAAGCCCATTGTGTTTATATATAAAGGGTAAAGACTCTCTTCGGTCACAAATGACTATTGGATTGCACCTAGAAAACTTCCCTCTGAGGCACAAGTCTGGACAAATTTGTTTGTGGAAAACCTGCAGTCACCCATGTGTACCAACCTGTCTCCACACCACATGTTATCCAAGGGAAAGGCAAAGGCCAATACAGCTCAGCACTAGTGACATTGCAACTCATTTCTACAGCTGTGTGAACTGGAGCAACATAAACTCAAGTGTCTTGCTCAAGAACATGACACAGTCCGGTTCAGGAATCAAACTCACTACTTCATGATTGTAAGCCCAACATTCTAACCACTGAGCCATGTGCTTTCACATTATATATATAAATAAAATGTTTGTCTCCTTGTCTTGATAGTTTTAGATGAGTGTCTCTGACATTCATCTCCAGTACTACATGAAAAACATGGAGAAATATTACCTTGCTTGGAAACAGGTGAGGGTTGGCAACAAGAAGGGCATCTGTTTCAGTATACTCTGTCAAACCCATGCAAGCATGGAAAAGTGAACATTAAAATAATTGTAAAGATAATTAGTAGTTGCTTATTTCTATTAGAACAGTTTGATATATTTGCATTTCAATAATCTGCTATATTAGAAAATAATACAAAGGTATTTGTTTCAGCAGACTTTTAAATGTAGTATATCTGGGATAACAGTAGACTTAATTTGTTGAATCCATGAGGAGGCAGATATACTAAGCACCTTTTTTTTTCCAGATGGGTGCATGTGTTTCTACATACACATAATACAGTAAAAGTTTGTTGCAGTCGTGTAACTTCTGCATAACATGAAAACTTAAGTGTTGTGCTAATTGTTTACTATCGATCAGTTTGGAATGAAAATCAGACAGGAATGTATAATCATCCCAACACATTTCACCGTTTTGTTTTCAGTTACAGTTTCTAGAACTACTGTACAGTTGGCAAATTTATTCAACCCTTGCAGATGATGTCAGAGCTAATGCAACATCAGTAGAAGATCTACAGACAGCTACCAACATTTTTGCTGATGCATCAACAAGCAGATACTAGGTTCACCCATTCAGGCACACGGACAGATTGTAGACAGTATAAAGGAATTCCAATATCATAAAACAAAGATATTGGTAAGGGTAAAATGTGCCTGTGTAACCTTTTTGTATAAGGAGTTGTGCCCACTCTCCTACACTTTTGATAACTGGGATAAGATATAGGTGACGTTTCCATAAGCTGGAAATTTACGATCAGTTTTCTGAGGAATCACACATCAGGCAGGGAAAATTGTGTAATGTTGGTGTGCTCAAGTAAGCCTATATTTCTAGATTATCCAACATTAGCTTCAATGGCCTTATTGTGTATAAATGGTAGGCTATTTTATTCTCAGGTGAATAAAGGAAACCATATGCAAAGTGAACAAGAGAAGTAATTCAAAGATGTACTTGAAGGAGATTTGAACAGGTGTGACATCAGTATGTACAAGTAGGAATTATAGATGAATAACCAATGAAACTGCTAGATCATCTATAAAGAAGCCCAACACTTTGACATGGTATGAACTGAATGCCTCAGTAATAAACATGATTAGGAAACAACTGTCTGGTCTGTAAATGGACATGGGGGGGGGGGTCCTGCAATGACCTTCATAGTCACATATAGGTCCATAGAAATTAATCTTCTGGACAATCATCCTCGGGCTCTTCAGAATGTGTGTGTGTGTATATATATATGCGTAAGTATATGTGTATGTATATATATATGTATATATCTGTGTATATATATATACGTGTGTGTGTATGTATATGTGCATATACCTGTTCATATGTATATATATGTCTATACCTATATATTTTTCTATATGTATATGTGTATGCGTATATATGTGTGTGTGTATATATATGTATATATAGTGAGAATTTACAAAAAAACAAAAAACGATGGGTGTATAAACAACAAACGTATTCGTTTAACGCTCAGGAAGTGAGAAAATCTTTTATGTATGTATGGAGTGGCTGTGTGGTAAGTAGCTTGCTTACTAACCACATGGTTCCGGGTTCATTCCCACTGCGTGGCACCTTGGGCAAGTGTCTTCTACTATAGCCTCGGGCCGACCAAAGCCTTGTGAGTGGATTTGGTAGACGGAAACTGAAAGAAGCCCGTCGTATATATATATATATATATGTATGTGTGTGTGTGTGTATATGTTTGTGTGTCTGTTTGTCCCCCCCAACATCGCTTGACAACCGGTGCTGGTGTGTTTACGTCCCTATAACTTAGCGGTTCGGCAAAAGAGACCGATAGAATAAGTACTAGGCTTACAAAGAATAAAAAGCCAGGTGCCAGTCAAACAGCACTGGCATCAACCATGACTATGAATTCACTTGGTTTGACAGGTCTTCACAAGCACAGCATTTTGCCCAACAAATTCAAGCATTGGGCCTCATGGCAGTAATGTTAAGCCTAATGAGATCGTATTTGTGACCGATGCCAGTTTTGCATAACTGGCCCATTGAAAGCACCCTTCAATCGTTGGGCGATATGCTATGCTTGTGAAGACCTGTCAAGCCAAGTGAAATCATAGTTGTGGCCGGTGCCAGTGACATAAAAAGCACTGTTCAAGCATTGGGCCTCATAGAGACAGTGACAGGTGACCAAGACTGTTGGCAATACACCATGCTTGTGTAGACTTGTCAAGCCAAGTGAGACCATAGTCGTCACCTCTACCAGTGTCAGGCTATTGGCACCTGTGCTGGTGGTACATAAAAAACACCCACTACACTCTTGGAGTGGTTGGTGTTAGGAAGGACATCCATCCATAGAAACCTTGCCAAATCATATCGGAACCTGGTGCAGCTCCCAGCTTACCAGTTTTCAATCAAACTGTCCAACCCATGCTAGCATGGAAAGTGGACGTTAAATGATGATGATTATAAGTGATGTATAGACTTCACTGTTTCTGCTTAAGTGTAGTTAATAATAGAATCATTTAGAAATAAATGCATAAGCATGAAAAATTAGTATATTTTAAAAAATAAATTTGTTTTTGCATCTTCAGTTCTATAGCATTGTACATTTAGTTACTGATTCTCACAACATTACTTCATCCAGTATGATGATGTCTGTACTTTGCTAAAGAGGTCTTTTGAAATTCAAACACACCTTGAGTTGTCTTCTGTACTTGCTGAAATCATTAAAATATTAGCCATTGAAGAGTAAGCATGGCTGGTGTGGTTAAGAAGTTCACTTCCCAAATATATGGTTTCAGGTTCAGTCCCACTGAAAGGCATCTTGGGTAAGTGTCTTCAGTTATAGCCCTGGGTGGAGGACCAAACCCAAGTTAGTGGATTTGGTAGACAGAAACTGAAAAATGCCCATCATATATATGTATGTATATATACAAATATAAAAATATTTGTCTATATGAGTGCTTCCCAACCATGTGGGTCCAGATTCAATCCCACTATGTAGAACCTTGGGCAAGTGTTTTTTACTATAGCCTCAGGTTGACCAAAGCCTTCTTGTGAGTGAATTCGGTAAATGGAAACTGAAAGAAGCCTATCATATACATATCATCATCATTATCATTTAGCATCCATTCTCCATGCTGGCATGGGTTGGACAGTTTGACTAGGGCTGGTAAGCTAAGGGGATGCACCAGACTCCAGTCTGATTTGGCATGGTTTCTACAATTGGATGCCCTTTCTAACACCAATCACCCCAAGAATGTAATGGGTGCTTTTATGTGACACCAGTATCTGTCACAACTATGATTTCAGTTAGCTTGATGGGTCTTCTCAAATATGTACGTATTGGGTTGGCAAGACAGTAATTTCATTTTTCGCAAATTTGTTTGAATGACTTTTGTCAATGTTATGATTTTTTCCTTTTGACATTTGATAGCTGTTACCTTTAGTTTACTTTAAAAGCAAATTGCACGTAATTTTGTTTGCAGCTGTTAGAGATATGTGAAGTTTATGGTGTTGATTGCTTAACAGAACACACATGTCAGAAATGGTTTTAAAAATTCCATTCTGGAGATTTTTCACTCAAAGATGATCAACGTTTTGGTCAACCCACTGAAGTTGATGATGACAGAATCAAAGCCATAATCGAATCTGATTATTATATAACTGTGTGAGAGATTACAGAGAGGTTAAATGTAGCACACAGAAGAATTGAAAATCACTTAGGATGTCTTAGACTCATAAAAAAACTTGATATTTAGGTTCCACATAAATTAGAAGAGATTCACTTAACACGACAAATCAATATTTGCGACATGCATCTCAAATACAATGAAATCGATCTTTTTCTGAAACAAATCATCACTAGTGATGCAAAATTGATTGTCTACGATAACATCAATTAAAAACAATCATGGTCCAAATCACATCCAAAGCTGAATTGCATCAAAAAAGCTCATGTTGTCAATTTGGTGGGATTACAAAGGTGTTGTGTATTTTGAGCTGCTTCCAACAAACCAAACGATCAATTCAGATGTTTACTGTCAACAACTAATGCAACTGGAGAAAGTAATCAAAGAAAAATGTCCAGAATTGGAAAATCGTAAAGGAATCATGTTTCACCATGGCAACACTAGACCATGCACATCTTTGCTAACTCATGAAAAATTATTGGAGTTTGGTTGGGAAGTGATGTTACATCCACCATATAGCCCTGACCTTGCACCATCAGATTACCATTTATTTCGAAGTTTGCAAAATTCTTTGACTAGTAAAACTTTCAATAATGATGACCTGAAATCACACTTGCTTCAGTTTTTGACTGATAAGGACCAGAAGTTCTATGAGCATGGAATCATGAAGTTGTCAGAAAGATAGCAAAAGGTCATTGAACAAAATGGAAAATATATAACTGATTAAAGTTCATTCTTTGTATGAAGAAAAAATGACTTTTATTTCACACTAAAAAACCGAAATTACTTTCTTGCCAACCCAATATATATTTGTGTTTGTGTTTGTCCCCCACCACTCCATGACAACTGGTGTTGGTGTATTTATATCCCTAAAATCTAGCAGTTCAGCAAATGAGGCCGATAGAATAAATACTAGGCTTTAAAAAAATAAGTCCTAGGGTCTATTTCTTTGACTAAAAAAAGCCCCTTCAAATGGCTGAAACAAGTAAAAGATAGAAAATATATGCATGAGTGAGTTTGTATTAACCTCTCCCACACACTTTGTTGATTTGTAAGCATCCTGAAAGTGTCATTTGCTTGCAAACAGCCACAAAATCAGATTCAGAATTTTTCACTTTTTGCATGAACTTTGTAACAAAAAGATCATTCATACAATATTGTTTATTTCCAGCTCTCTACATAAAACATATCCCAGCTGTTTGTTGTTCAACAGACAGTGAGATTTAAAATAAGTAGGGGTAAGCAACAGAAATAGCACCAAGCTGTAGAAAACCCTGCTCCAGCCTTCTTTCATCTGACTCAAGTAGAATTAGAAAAACAGACATTGAAACATGGATAATAATGAGCTAATGTTTCCCTCTTAGATTTTTGCTGTTCACTATATCTAAATATGTTGAACTAAACTAAGTTATAGATGTTTTTCATACAGCAGATGTTTCTAAGTTATTAACATCAGTGAATGAGGTTTTTTCACATGACTGTGGTATCTCACTATTACTCACCAAGGCTTGAACTCTATATATCATGATTACTAGTACATTAGAATTGAGGCATTTTATTTATAAACAGTATACGTAATTTCGATTATAATTCATAGTGTAATCTAAATTTGCTGCTAATCTTCGAACGTATTAAGATAAAACCTGTTTAAAACTAATATAGCAACTTGTACAGATAACAGAAATTACACACATGCACATGTATACTTTATGTACATTATATAATATAGAGGTATATTATGATGTTAATGTTCTAGACAACTGACACATGATACTAAATTTTACAACACACTTGGGTAAAAATCTAGTTAGTCTGTGCTATTCACTGACAAGAGGCTAGTCATAAGGCTAAACCTAATCGGCTTCTCTGTCTTAATGATATGGTAATGTGTATTTATATATATGCGTGAATAATATCTTAGTCATCTTAGGCAGTTGAAACTGGAGACCAGAGTGTAAAACAATACTTTAAAGTATGGATTTCTAACTTGGTATGAGGCCACAAATTTGTAAAGATGAAACTAAAATCAAATGAATTGATCTCATTATATGTTACTGGTTCTTATTAGCTTTGTTGAAGGAGGCTCTATGTGGTCACTTGATTGATAGAAACAGCAACCAAGTCTCCTTTAAACTATATCTTACCTTCTTAAAAATGATTATGATGAATCATGTAGTTTTAGATATAGTATACCTAATTAAAAGATAGGGCAATCCTTGTTGGATTGTTTGCTTTGGAGGGATGAAAATTCAAAGGTCATAAAATGGCAAAATTAACCACTGTAAGGTATTTAATTTAGCCCCCTACCAGTTCTATACTTAATACTTTTGCAAATAAAATAAACTCATAACAAACCAAATGGAACATTTGGAAATGGTCGAGATTATCACGAGGATTGGCTATGAATTGTTGGAACTTTTGATAAGACATTAATCTAAACAAAAATGAGGCTTTGAAAGCATATTGTTTGTGTCTATGCCCCTACACACATTCTGTTCTTAATGAATCAACTTCTCCCTCATTAATTATCTTCCTAACACCCAACCCTCTCCACCCATGTTCACCACTTGCTGTATTCTCCTCTATCTCCATCTGTAGCCATATGCCATTCTCTTTACACATTCTTGTGGACTTACTTATGTACCAGCTCACCCTATCCAATCCTTGTTGCCCTTTCTCTTATATTCACATTCCTGTAATAACTGGTACTTAATTTATCCTGTGTAACTGGTACTTAATTTATTATTCCTGCGTAACTGGTACTTAATTTATCAACCCCGAAAGGATGAAAGGCAAAGTCGACCTCGGTGGAATTTGAACTCAGAATGTAAAGACAGACGAAATACCGTTAAGCATTTTGCCCAGCGTGCTATTGATTCTGCCAGCTCACCACCTTGCAAAACACATGTTTCTGTCTCTCTGTCACACTCTGACTTTTCATCATTTGATAAAAGATCACTTCCTCCAATACCCCCTCCCATCTCAATGACTCCTTCTCTTGTAAGTTACTTGGTGACCCTACCAGTGCTGGTGCCACATAAAAAGCATC
Source organism: Octopus bimaculoides (assembly GCF_046866305.1). Classification (NCBI taxonomy): domain Eukaryota; kingdom Metazoa; phylum Mollusca; class Cephalopoda; order Octopoda; family Octopodidae; genus Octopus; species Octopus bimaculoides. The sequence continues at coordinate 123,441,984 of NC_142931.1, forward strand.
CAGTTGGCATTTGGAAGAGCATCTAGCTGTAAAAACCATATGAAAACTGACCTTGCCTATGTTTGTGCCACATAAAAAGCATTCAGTCCACTCTGCAGGGTGGTTGGTGTTAAGAAGGGCATCTCGCCGTAAAACCCATGCCAAAACAGACACAGAAGTCTGGCGCAGTTTTCTGTCTGGTCAGCTCCTGTCAAACTGTCTAACCCATGCCAATGTGGAAGGCAGACATTAAACTATGATGATGATGATATATATAGATTTAAATAAAGATAGTTATGGCTAGTTTATAGAGTTACCCAAGGTTTTGTATCCATAAAGTCCTTGGCTTTACATACATCTCATCAGACCCTAATGGCCAGTGGATGTGAAACCCAATGAACTGTCCATAACTATCTTTAAATACTCTCGTGCTCTATAACTTAGAATGTGCTTCTGTTTTGGATTTATGATTTACTGACTATATATATATATAAAGAAAACAGAAAATGGAGAAATATTGATGAACAACAATTGACTTACATCAATTATTATTTATTAATTCAATACAAATAGACTGCATTCTATTGAATTAATAAATAATTGTATTGAATTGATAAATAATAATTGATGTAAGTCAATTATTGTTCATCAATATTTCTCCATTTTCTGTTTTCTTTAAGTTTTGATTCTTGATAAACTCATGTTTATCCTTGTCTTTACCTATAATTTATGAGCTTAATATGCTTGCATATGTTAAACATAGGTAATATACCGGTAGTATAATGGATACTTCTATCACTTAGACGGTTATTTTAGCCTCTAACTCACCTAACCCTATTTATATATGTATATATATATACCTTTACAAACGGGTCAAACATCGATTACCAAAAATCTTAACATATTGAAGAACATTAAATGTTTTTTTTTTCCATAGGAAATATTTTGAGACATGTAAAGGAACAATTTATTCCTCTTTTGAAATAAATAAATTTAAATTACAATAATAGTTCAACTAATAACTTTTCAGATGATGTAAAACTTGCCACCATTATATATTAAGAAGATAATTTAACTATTTTTTTTATGTGTACAGGGTAGTCTCATTTTCATTAGTAAAGATATAGTTTCTTCGCTTCTTTTCAAATGAAGTAACTAGCATCATTTTTCCTTATTCGTGTCATTTCATTTGGTAAATTTTGATAAGTGCAACCTATTTGGTAAATTTGTAGAGGTCGTATTAAACTGTAATTTTCCTTTGATAACACTGGTTCGTGTAGAAGATCCCAATTAGTTTCTAGTGGTGACATGCTTTCTCCTAACACCGAATACGGAAGGGACATAAATCTGCAATGTTTATATTCGTTAGTTTCCATCTAGTGCCAGGTCAATTGACACGAGCACTGGGCTTCACAAACGTTAATTACTCACGTCTAGTTATACACTTCATTGGATCGAAGATAATTCGTTGTGGACATTTCTTCAATTGTTTTAATTATTACATATCTACCTGAGGTAATGTATGCTGTCTACGTTTTAAACCCTATTCTATCTCTCTTTTCGTCTTGCTAAATATTACAATAGTTAAGCCCGTTGACACCTCTCCCTTGCTTTATTTATGGTACTTGTTACACACAAGTCTTTACTATGGGGAGTGTTTATTGTTATTAGTAAAAATAAATCCAATGACCCAGTCTTCGGTGGTGTGACAGTTCTTACAATATAAAGTGTTAAAAATAATTTTGTTTAATAATAAAGCTGTTCTTATATTTATAACTAGCAATGTAGGAATTCCAATAAAGGAACCGCTTTATGAAACATATTGTCACTTCTGACAAAAGAACGTTAAGTTGTATTAAATTTATGAATGGCCAATTATGGTTCCTCTTTGATCACCACAACATGGGTTTTGAACAACAAGAAATGACCCTGTAAATTTTCTTTAAACTGCATCTTACCGTCTTAAAAGGCGGGAAAGACATTGGATAATGTAGTATTTGGTACATTGCCAGAAAGAAAGAAAAAAGAAACGGATTGGTTATGACTGGAACACTTTTGGGTAAATTTTCAGATCAACACCCGCACGATTTTCACTAAGGTGTTAGGGTGGGAATTCCGTCCCTAACCCTAAAACACTAATCCTAATCCTAAAGCCCTAACACCGTAGTGAAAATCGTGCGGGTGTTAATCTGAAAATTTACCCACTTTTGATCATGGAGCCCGTCTATCAGGACTGACCTGGGGCTAAACAACACGTTATGTAACACATGTTTTGATACGATAAATGTAAATCTTACTGCATGAAATTTTTACTTATGTTTAATGTGACAAAGTGGGAGGGCGGTGACAATGTAGACAATGTACTACATTTGTTTTCTAACAAAAGACCTCGTCCGAAACATTAGTTTATGCTTATCACGGGACTCTGACACACATCGTGTCTGTTTGTAACTATACTATACTATACTATCGTATCTATTTTAGCTTTTCATATCTTAAGTTGAATTTTTAGTGGTGGGAGTGGTTCGTTTAATTTTACTTTCCATGTAACCCATATGTACAAAACGAGTACCAGTCATGGACTAAAGTCGATTCACTTGACAATATGCCATCATCTTACAAATGCGTGTCTTGGTTCTGATATCGGCCGAAGTGTTTTTATGTGCAGACGAAAGATCATTTGGTCTTGTATTTAGACAAGTAAATTTATCTTTCGTATGGACAGCAACACTTTAATTCATTCTTTTGTTTTTACGATAGAATATTTATTGCCTTTTTTATCTATTGAAAGGACTGTGAATGGTAGTGTCGGATTAAATCTCTTATTTTCAGAGTTCAAATCCCGTGGACATCCTTCAGATGTTAACATAAATACCACTGAAGCTCTGGGATTGATTTTATGTTTTCCCAAAATTATGCAGAAATTATTGTATCAATATTAGAAATAGATATTTATCCCTTGAATAAACAGGGTTTGTTTTGATTTGCTTCACTAACTTTTTTTTTTTTTACTTTCGTTCCAGATGTTGCTAGTGAGATAGAAGTGCTTTTTTTTTTTCACAAGATAAACAAAACTCGAATTATTCCTAACAACTGATATACCAAATAATAATAAAGATAACGAGCTGTGGTGTTGTTTGGACAGTTTTGTCAATGGACTTTGAAATATTGTAACTACGTTTTCTCCAACGAAGCTGACAGTCGTCTGCAACTGAGCCTCGTAATTATGGCAACTGAACCTCAGAAGTTGATGTTTGTACCCTTCAGTAGCGCCTTAGATGCTGGTTTGTGGTATAAACTTTCAGAGAACAAACTCAATGTCTACGGATTAGACGATTCGCCGAAACCAATTTTTGGATTTTATTACAATGGTTAGAATATTGTTTGTTTAATTTTTTAATATCTTGTTTCTATGTCAAACAGTTTTCTCATACATACATTGGGTTGGCCAAAAAGTCCATTCATTTTTGTCAGTACTAAACTTGATGCACTCTAAGAACAGAAGTTATCCTATTCATTTATCAAATGCAGTGTTGAGCATTCATTCTCGTTTGATACTATTGTATGTGTGTGTGTCTGTATGTGTATATATATATATATATATATATATATAGGTGCAGATATGGCTGTGTTGTAAGAAGCTTACTTCCCATCCGCATGATTCTGAGTTCACTGCATGGCTGAGCACTGTTACATGCACCCCTAATGTTGTTCTCAAGGAGATTCAGTGTGATACAGAATGTGACAATGCTGGTCTTTTGAAATGCAGGTACTACTCATTTTTGTCGTTTTTGTCAGCTGAGTGACTGGAGCAACATAAAATAAAGTATCTTGCTCAAGGACACAATGTGTTACTGGGAATTGAAGTCATGACCTTATGTTCTTGAGCCAAGTACTCTAACCACTATTCCACATGCCTTCACTCACACACATAAACGCACATGCACACATACTCATTCAAGATCCATGTATAAATTCTTTTAATTCAATATAATTGATTCATACCATGCCCATGCATTGTGTTCTCATGTACACATTTACTTCTAATTTTTTTCTGTTTTATTGACCAGGATATCCCAGTGGGCCATGTCGGCTGAGCCTTGATTTCACTGCCTTTGATAGGTATGTTAATTATAAATACTTCTATATTTTAGTTTCATCCTTGTTGAATAAGATTTCACGCTAGCACCTAAAAGGACAATCCTGTATGTGCGGAAGAAGACATAGGATTGTGTCCCTCTGCAGACGTATGTCTCCTTCCACACATACAGGCTTCTTGTCTTTTCAGGTACTGGTGCCACTTAAAAAGCAGAAAAGCACCTGTGCCACTGCTGCGTTACTGCACCTGTGCTGGTGCTGCATTAATGCATCTGTGCCGGTGCTGCATAAACGTACCTGTGACAGTGACACATAAAAAGCACCCAGAACACTCTTAAGTGGTTGGCATTAAGAAGGACATCCAGCTATAGAAACTATGCTACAACAGACAGTTGGATTCTGGGCAGCTCCCTGCTAATCAGCTCCATGTCAAATTGTCCAACCCATGCCAGCATGGAGACCAAGTGTTAAGCAATGATGATGATCACCATCATGTGATTGCCATATGGTTATTCATGTGTGATTTGTGAGTGTATCATAATGCAGATGTTTATTTTCAAAAGTGTGACTCTCTCTCTCTAATGTCACAATCACATATCTTATGCTCACAATTAACACAACTCAGATATGTTTCTCATATCATATCAATGACTTCATGTTCAATTCCTTGTGCTGTTTATTTTTAAGGTGTCTGATAGTCAACATTATTATGGTTTCGGTAAGGGGGTAAGCTCGCAGAATCGTTAGCGTGCTGGACGAAATGCTTAGCAGCATTTTGTCTGTCTTTATGTTCTGATTCAAACTCCACCATGGTTGACTTTACCTTTCATGCTTTCAGGAGTTGATAAAATAAGTACCAGTTGAGAACTGGGGTTGATATAATTGACTAAACTCTTCCTACCAAAATTTGCTGGCTTTGTGCCAAATTTAAAACTATTATTATGACGCATGGCTTAGTGGTTAGGGTATTTTGCTCACAGTCATATAGTTGTGAGTTCAATACCTGGTGGCGTGTTGTGTTCTTGAGCAAGGCACTTTATTTCTTGTTGCTCCAGTCCACCCAGCTGGCAAAAATGAGTAGTACCTGTATTTCAAAGGGCCAGTCTTGTCATATTCTGAGAACTATGTTAAGGATATGCATATCTGTGGAGTGCTCAGTTACTTGCATGTTAATTTCATGAGCAAGCCGTCCCATTGATCAGATCAACTGGAACTCTCATCGTCATAACTGACAGAGTGCCAGTTATTATGGCTATCTGACTTCAGAGTCAAAGCTTGCTTTACCACCATGTGGTTTCAAGTTCAGTTCCACTTTGTGGCATCTTGGGTGAGTGTCTTCTACCATAACCCCTGGCTGTGTGAGTGAATTTGGTTGATGGAAACAATGTGGAAATCCATCATATGTTTATATGTGTTATTGTCTCCTTGCCTTGATATCTCATAGAAGTTGTAAATGAGTGTCCCTTCATGCATGCAGTGTCCTTCATTTCCAATCTTCGGTGAAAACATGTCTGGGAAAACACGTTATGGGGAAATATCACCTTATCTGGGAACAGACAGGGGTTGGTGACAAAAGGTCATCTGGTCATAGGAAATCCACCTCAAAGAAATTTTGTCAAACTCATGCAAGCATGTAAAAGTGAATGTTGAAACAACAATAATGATGATAATGATGTTGAAGATGACCTTTTTTTATTTCAGCAAAGCTGAGGCACCACCACGCCATTGTAAAGCAGAAGGCTTGTTATATCTGGTGAACACCATTGAAGCATTCAAGAACTTCAAGCAAAAAGAGATTTTGCAAACAGCAGCAGAGCAGGTGAGTGACCACCATGTTAAACATTTTAAATGTAAAGTTGATTTTGTCATAAAAATTCAGAAATTTCAAGTTAATGTGAAATAATTTTTAACTATAGGTGCAAGTGTGGCTGTGTGATATGAAACTTGCTTCCCAACCTCATGGTTCTGGGTTCAGTCCCACTGCATAACACCTTAGGCAAGTGTCTTCTATTGTAGCTTTGAGCTAACCAAAGCCTTGTGAGTGGATTTGGTAGACAGAAACTGAAAGAAGCCTGTCATATATATATGTGTATGTGTGTATTCATGTGTGTGTGTTTATGTCTGTATTTGTCCCCACCACCATCACTTGACAACTGATATTGGTGTGTTTACATCCCCATAACTTCAACATTCAGCCAAAGAGACTGTTCTGCTATAGGCTATAGATTAAGTGCACCACCTATAACAGGATTTGAACTCAGAACAAAAAGAACCAGAACACATGCTTCAAGGCATCTGGTCATATATTCTTACTGTTATGTTATGTTATGGTACTTTTTTTTAATCAACTCTGAAAGGATGAATGATAATATTGACCCTGGTGGGATTTGAATTCAGAACAAATACTACAGGGTATTCCTTCCAATATTCTAATGACTACCAATTCACCAACTTCAACCCTTTAGCATTTAAACCAGCCATACCTGGCTCAAATTTTCTACCTGTTTTATATTCTGGCCTCTCACTTCTACACTACAATGTCATTTTAAAAATAAATTATCACATCATTGAAGTCTCAAAACTATAAGATAATACATGACTAATTTAAAACAATGATGATAAATAAGCATTAAATTTGATAGAGAAATCTGAATGCTGAAAGATTAAGTATCTTTCTTCTACATGAGTTATTTCATAACTGTTGAATCAGCCATACTAACATACATGTTTTCAGCTTTGAACCAGCCATGTTAAGTTTCATTCACATCTGTTGAAACAGCCATGTCGAGACATCTGTATTGAAACGTCTCATAATTGTTACACTAATCATGTTGAGGTATCTATCAACTGTTGAACCAGCCATGTTGTGACACCTAACAACTGTGAAATAAGTCGTGTTAAGAGCTGTCTCACTTGTTAATTCAGCCATGTTGAGATACCTCATGACTGAACTAGCCATGTTGAGATGTCTTGCAATTGTTTTGACTCAACAGTTGTTCTTATATCTTTTATGACAAAGAATTTGCAATAAAGTTTACAATGAGTTTATATTATTTATATATTGAGAAGTAAGATATATAAAAGTAGTTTGGTTACTTTTAATAATAATGATAATAATGATGATAATAATAATTATTATTATTATTATTAGTAGTAGTAATCATATAATGTGGTCAAATGATTATTTAACCCTTTAGCCGTCATATTCTGTCAAATGTAATGCTTATTTATTCACATTGTTTTGATTTAATCATGCATTATCTCATAGCTTTGAAATTTCAACGATGTGATTCTTTATTTTGAAAGTAATATTGTCATATCAGTGTGAGAGATTGCAAATGGCTGGTTTGAGCATAAAAGATTTTGAATATTTTGGGCCAAATATGGCTGGTTTAAATGCTAAAGGGTTAAGACTTGCTGAATGAAAACCCATTATTGTTAATAAAGTGTTCTTAATGCTATCATTTATTTTCAGATATTCAATGATATTAAATCAGGGAAAGCAATGGAGAACCCCAATCTACTGACTCAGTTTATCATGCTGTCCTTTGCTGTAAGTAGATGCAATGATCATATTTTATTTCTTTGTTTAATCAGTGTTTTGTTGACTAAATCATTATGGTTGCGGACAACTGGTCAAGGGGCTAGTGGTTCATAACCTCTCACTGAGGGTCTACAGTGTCCAGAGCCAAAACATTTGACTATTAACAGCTTTGTTTACTCAGCTGTAAATGGGTACCACAGGCTGATGATTATTGTTGCTTTTGTCGTTTAACTCTTCGCGAGTCTTGATCAAGAAGATCAGTAATGAAAGGCATATCTAGCCAACCTATTTATTTCGTTTTAGTTTATCCAAGACTACAACATACAATGGGTCTTCCTTATTTTAAGATGAGATATGGCTCTGTGTGATTAAGAAGTTTGCTTTGCAACTGTGTGGTTTTCAGTTCAGTCTCACTGTGCAGCCCATTCTTTGGGCAAGTATTTTCTACTGTAATGTGGGTCAACCAAAGCCTTGTGAGTGGATTTGGTAGACAGGAACTGAAAGAGGTCAATCATTGTGTGTGTGTATATATATATACCCCCCCCCCCCCCACACATAATATCTGTACATATGTGTGTATGTGTATGCTTATGTTTTCTTGTCTTTCCATCATGTGTTATAGATAACTGTCACCATCAAACGATGGAGTCATTTGTTTGCAATCTTCCATGAAAATATGTTTGGCCTTGTACTGTTCATCTTCAAAGTACTTGAGATATGTTGATTTGAAACAGATTAGGGTTGGTGACAGGAAGAGCGTCTGGCTGTCGAAAGTCTGCCTCAAAAAATTTTATTTCATGCATGCAGACATGGAAAAGTGGATGGAGAAATGATGACAAGGAAGCTAATGGTAATTGTGATGATGCTTGATGTGATTTAAAAGAAATTTGGCTGTTATTTCTAGCTGACTAAACGACCATGTAGAGGGTGTGGTATAGTTTAATGCTGAAAAGGGGGGTAACGCTATAAATTTGCCAAGTGTGTACCAGCTCACAAAGCTGAGCTCAAGTCCTTTTAAAAGCCACGAGAGAAACAGTAACAGTATAACTCTACTTCTAACTATATTACTATCACTCTAGAGTAAATGAAGTGTGTGTGTTTAAGAATATGTCTGAAAGTATGTAAGAGATAATGTATGTGAGTGTGACATAGTTGATCTCATTACCTGGTGTTGTACTGTTTAAATCCACTTATTCCCGTTATTTGTAATTTCCTGCTTTAGTGTACAGTCTGATTTCCTCAATGGTCCTTGACATACTTGCTGAAGATAAAGCCACCTTTGGTGACCCAGTCATTCTTTAAGAAATTAACTAGCATTTGTGTGTGTGTATGTGTGTGTATGTACTGCAATACAAATTCCAAAATATTAATTTGTTGCAAGGCTCAAAGCCAAATATTTCTGAAGACGTTATAGTCAATTGGATTGGTTCCAGTACATAACTAGTACCATTTTATGCACACACATAATTATATATGGCAAATGTACAGGCATAGTTGGCAATTAGTGAAGTAGTAAAATAAATTCCTTTCAATGCTTAAATGGTTATGATGAAATAGTTAATAGGCGCCAGCATGACTGTCTGGTAAGAAGCATGGTCCCAACCACATGGTTTGGGTTCAGTCCCACTGCATGGCACTTTGGTCAAGTGTTTTCTACTATAGCCTCAAGCTGACCAAAGCCTTGCAAGTGGATTTGGTAGACGGAAACTAAAAGAAGCCCATTTTGTTGTAGTTGGATGCTCTTCCTGTTGCTAACCCTCACTTGTTTCTGAGTAAGATAATATTTGTCCATGGCTGGATATGTTCTCACAGAAGATTAGGAACAAAGGATGCTGCTTGTATGATGACAGTCACTTAAAATTATCTTGTAATGTCAAGATAAGGAGACACACATAAACGTGCGTGTGTGTTTGATAAACTTCCACTTATCAAATCCACTCACCACTCACTTGGGTTAGAGTCTATGCTGTATGACTAAACTCGAAACTGTGTAACTGGGTATCAAATTTCTTAATCACATAGCTATGTCTGTATTAGCCATGGCTAATGTACCCCACCCCCAAACAATATAATTTAAAAGAAATTTTGGTATTGTTGTTTCTAGCATGTTTAGTGTCTCTATATAGAGGCTCTCTTGTTAGCTCTGGCTTGTTTTTTTACATGTATCAAATGTAACAGTAAACAACACTGAAAATGCAGTTTTCACATCATGTAGTCTGTCGAACATTGTGGAAGCTGGAAGCCCATCTCTTACACTGGCTTGTTAAACACAGCTGGGAACCGTAAACTGACACAACTTCAAATCAAAGTGACATTGAGAGGCAGACTCAGCTTGTCAGGAATCTACCATTATTTCCATTTCCTTTTCAGTAATTTTTGTTAAATAACATGTGTTGTTTTTTGTATATTTTATACAGGATCTAAAGAAGTACCACTATTACTACTGGTATGCCTTCCCTTGCATCTCTTTACCAGACAACGTCCTTGTCAACAAACAGAGACTACTGAAGGATTGTTTCACAAATGACATGGTAATTACATCTCAACTGCTTCTTTTGTCTGTTATATCTTTGTTGTTTTTGGTTTTTCCTTGTCTTCTATCGACTTTTCCTTTCTCCTTCACTTCCTTCTTTCTTATTGTGTGCTCTTCATCATCATCATGATTACTTAACATCTACTTTTCCATTCTTGCATGGGTCAGACAGAATTTCTGACCTCAGGAAGCTGAACTTTTCAGGCGAGATAACAAAGAACTGAGACACCTGGCATCCACAGGAGAAGTGTTAAGACCAATCCAGCTGGTGGTGTAAAGTGTTTGTGGTGGTGCCACGTAAAAACGCCCATAAGTACTACATAAAAGTGCTTGTGCAGCGTCATGTAAAAGTGCCTGTGCAGTGCTACGTAAAAGTACCCATGCAGTGCCATGTAAAAACATCCAGCACATGCTGTAAAGTGGTTGGTGTTAGGAAGGGCATCCAGCCATAGAAACCATGCCATATCAGACTGGAGCCTGGTGCAGCTCTCCAGCTCACCGGCTCTGGTCAAACTGTCCAACCCATGCCAGCATGGACAATGGATGTTAAATGATGATGAATGTCCTCCATGTCACCATCCCTTACCTGCTTCAAAGCAAGGTAATATTTTAATATTTTCCCATGACTGGAAGACTGGAATAGCAACAACTCCTCAAGAAATAATTTCTATATAGACCCCCTCCACCACATACAGAACTGACATGCACGTACCCCTCAGATTTAGCATATAAACAGCTTTCCAAGCGCAACGAAAAACGTTCATATGGTAACAGTGACTGTTGACTATTTTGGTATGCATGTACAGCCATCTGTGTATGTGCATCTGAGTACACATATATGTACTCATGTGGTTATGTTTTTGTATCCATGTATATCTGTATATGGTAATGTATACATGCATATGCATGTATATATGAGTTTTTATGACTATATACTTTTTGTAGGTTTTTTTATGTGCCTTATATTTTTATTTTATATTTGTATTTAAATTTTGCAAAATTCATGAATTGAGTTTTGTAAATCTCTGAAGAGGCCTAGTGAATCATGCATGTACCCCCATTACATAATTTTCATCTACTAATTACTCCAGCGTACTGGAGCTATAGCGATAGAATGGGGCATGCCAACGCTAGACTGAAACAGCTGTAAGATTTTGTCCCTTCTCCAATTGCTAAATGTCCTTTAAATTTGAAATCTTAATTGTTGATATAACATGGTATGTCATAAGTGTCTGTATATTGTCTTTTTTGTCATTTTGGTTATAAAATAAACAGATTAATCAACAAAATACAGTGTCTGCAAGTTGATGAGTACTTCATATTCCCCTCCATTTTCTTGTTGCTATATATATATATATATATATATATATATATATGCACACACACACACACACACGCACATACTGGAGCACATATATATCTTCAGTGTAAGCACACATATAGTGAAAAACGTAGGGTAATGAGAAAGTGAATTATGACATTTGTATGAATAAATGAACTCTATTATTAACTGGTCATATATGTTCGTTTTAAACTGAAATTTATTGTAGCTGGTTTGTGAACAAGGTACATAACTCTGTTTGTTCCAGCTGACTTGACTGAGAATAAAACAGGCTCCATACTTTACTTCACAGTTAGTTATTAGCAGTGGGAATAGGCAGCCATCCAGCTGGAAAACTAGTACCCCCCCCCCCCCCCCCCCCGAAATAAACCATGCAAGCACAGGAGAAAAAAATGAACATGAAAACAAAGAATATAAAACTCGAATAATACTGCTTAATCATAATAATGTTTTAACTTGCAGATTATTGTTTATAATCCTTGAAATGTTGATATATAAATGTACATAATCCTTGGAATTTTTATATATTCACAGCTTGAAAACCTCATGAAAGCCTATGATGAATTCCAGTCATTAAACAAAAGACTGCAAGCCTTTTTTTTATTTCAACAAACAAATGATGGTAAAATTATTGTACATCCTGTCAGCATGTTGACCAAGTTGATGTCTGAGAACCAAAAGGTTAGTATTACTGGCTAGTTCTGTTTATGACCAGATTTCACACTAGTAATGTGTTAATGAACAATCACTGGTCAGCTGTGTTGAGTTCTCTGGTTAAATTTTAGCCTTGTTTGGTTTCTGTAGTCTTGATGTCTATATTTGTGAGTATGTGCATATGGACTGTGTTTCAGAGGTGATAGTGTTACACTGTGTATTTGTTTTTATATGTGTAAATGCACTCGTGCCAGTGCTGCATAATCATATCCGTACCAGTGCTGTGTAAATTCACCCGTGCTGGTGGCATGTAAAAAGCATCCAGCACACTCTGTTAAGTGGTTGGCGTTAGGAAGGGCATCTGGCCGTAGAAACCATGCCACAACAGACAATTGGAATCTGGACAGCTTCCAGCTCCATGTCAACCGTCCAACCCATATCAGCATGGAAAGTGGACATCACTTGACAACTAGTGTTGGTTTGTTTGTGACCTTGTAAGTTAGCAGCTTGGCAAAATGAAACTGATAGAATGAGTACTTAAGGATTAAGACCCCCATCAGTCATGAATGACCATAGGATTGCACTTAGAAAGTTACCCTCCAAGGTACATGTCTGGGCAAGGTCGTTTGTGGAAGACCAGCAGTTTCTCATGCATACCAGCCTCCCTTTTCCACGCCATTGATGTTATCCAAGAGAAAGGCAAAGGCCAATACAGTTGGCACCAGTGACATAGCAACTCATTTCTATAGTTGAGCAAACAAGGAGCAACGTAAAATAAAGTATCTTGCTCAAGAACACAACACACAGCCTGGCTTGAGAATCAAACTCACTACCTCATGATTGTGAGCCCGATGGTCTAACCACTGAGCCATGCAACTTCACAGAATGAGTACTACAGTTTAAAAAAAGTAAGTCCTGGAGGTCGATTTGTTCAACTAAACCCTTCAAAGCAGTGCCCCAGTATAGCCACAGTCCATTGACTGAAACAAGTAAAAGTTAAAAGATAATGCCTCGTTTCTTTCTTTACAGGTGATATTTGCCTTCTATGATCCTTGTCCTGCAAGTGATTTCCCTGGTTGGCCCCTACGGAATTACCTCTACTTCATTTCATATGTCATGTAAGTATGTCTTTACAATTTTCTATTTCTTTGTTCCCCAACCCAGCTTTAGTCTCATCAGTGTTTCTCCAGGAAATATTATGCTCTGCAATAATGCAGTGAGCTGGCAGAATCATTGCTGTGCTGGGCAAAATGCTTAGCAGTATTTTGTCCATCTTTATGTTCTGAGTTCAAATTCCGCCAAGGCTGACATTGCCTTTCACCCCTCTTGGGGTCAATAAAATAAGTACCAGTTGAGCACTGGGGTTGATATAATTGACTTACTTCTCTCTGAGCTTGTGCCAAAATTTGAAACCAGTATTATGCTCTACAATCATCATTTGTCACATCCAATATTTTCAACCACCAAAAAATTAGGTGCCTGTGTTTTGCCATTTTTCTTTGTTTGATTAAGTGTTCTCTGTTAGCTCAAAGGCTACTGAAACTAAGAAGTTCATTTTTTTATCACTAATTACTAAGCAAAATTTAGTATTTTACTTCTTTTAACAAGTTGTTTAGATATTTGGTAGGTGACATAGCTCTCTTCAATATATATTATGGGCATAGTATGGGTTTCCTATTTTTATCTTTTACTTGTTTCAGTCAGTGGACTGCCATGCTGGGGAACTGCTTTGGAGAGCTTTAGTTGAACACAATTCAATTCAAGTAATTTGTTTTTTTCCAAGTCTGATACTTATTTTGTTTTACGGTTTTGCCGAACTGCTAAGTTACAGGGGCATAAACAAACCAACACCAGTTGTCAAGTGGTAGTAGGGGTGGCAAACACAGGCACAAAGATGCACACACAGAGACACATATACATATGTATATGTTATAAATGTATACAATGGGCTTCCACATAGTTTTTATTAGATTCACTCACAAGGCATTGGTCAGCTCAGAGCTATAGTACAATACACTTGTCCAAGGTGCAATGCAGTGGGACTGAACCCAAAACTGCATGGCTGTCCTCCAAAGTTGTCTTGCAGTATAAGTTGACCTGCTTATTTTTTGGTCACACATTTTTGTCTGAATCATTAAATAATGATGATGATGATGATGATGTAACTTGTTTGTAAACTTGCAGAGGTGACAAGGTGAGTGAAATTGAAGTCGTCTGCTTCAAAGACAAAATGCAGAATGGTGTACGCAGCATATCTCACAGTCTTGCCCTCAGCCTGAAGATTCCACCAGTTTCCCATATTACAGGTGAGTACCATGATCATTGCTGTTGTTACTCTGATGATTATGTTCAGTTTTCTGAGTGAATTTTGGGAGATGGAAAACTACAGGAAAACTTGTTTATATGTATGTGTGCATGTGAGTGTATGTGTGTGCTTGCATGTGTGTGTGTGTGTGCTTGCATGTGTGTGTATGTGTGCTTGCATGTATGTGTGTGTGTTCTCGCATGCATGTGTGTGTGATTGCATAGGCGTGCACGCGCATGTGTGTGTGTTTCTCTATATGCTTGTTTATATTTGCGATTGTTTCTAAAAAGTTGCAATCTGTAAGTTGTGTTATTATTGTCAGTTCCTCTGTCAACAAATCCTCCAGTCCACGTCAAGTAAGAGATCCCTTACTTGAAAAACAAGTAAGGGTTAGTGACAGGAAGAGCATCCAGTGTAAGACATATTCACCTAACCCATGCTAGCCTGGAAAAACATGTAAAATGAACGAATGATTATAAAGATCCTGACAGTAATAGCATGTATGGGTCCAATTGCATTAAAGCTGAGATCCATCAAAATTAAATAATGATACTTTGGTTGTTAAGCCCATATATATTTGGTTTAGGGGTTGTAAAAATTATCTTTGATGAAGATTACTTATAAATTCTTAGATTGAAATATTTCCTTTGTTTTATATGATTATTACATTGGTATTTTTTTCCTTCACCAGAATGCTCATCAACAGTAGGCTGGGAGAAGAATGAACGGGGCAAGATGGGACCTCGTATGGTCAACCTCAGTCATTCCATGGACCCTAATATGTAAGATGTCTATGATTTTGTTGCTCTTTCATTTGATTATTTTGTGTGTGTGTGATAGCAACTGTATTATCGGGTTTCAAATATACAGTTTCTGCCATGTCTTTCATAAAACTGCTATGGTCAGCAAAGTGTTTCATATCCTTTTACTAGTAACAACAGTGGTCAGCTGCCTGTCTGAAAAAAAAGCAAAAAAAAAAAAAAAAATGATGACAACTACAACTTTGGTCTTGCTACAAGTCTTTCTTACAGAATGAATGCTTCAGAGCAGCATGCTCTATTCACTTTTGCCCAGACATCACACCAATACTTGACAAAATATACTTTATAGTTGTTCTAACTATGTAAGTGGTATGTTATAATTTTTGTAGGAGTTATAACTTCAGGGTATATTTGTCGGCATGATTATGTAGGGGATATGAATAGGAGGGAAGTAGAGTACCTGAATAATTTGGGTCCTACATGCTATGAGCCTGAGAAAAAGATGGGGTGGTAGCATCTGAAATGCTTTTGATGATAGATTTAGTCAATCATGGTTGACCGAAAGCTAAACAACAGCATTAGCAATAATAATGGCGACAGTACTATTCTATAATGGCAGTGTCTTATCTCAGAATTTTTGTTAATCTCTCTATTAACAGTCAAATGAACCTATTATAGTGTGCAGTGGTATCATCATCATTATTGTTAAAGATTTTTAAATGCTATCATGAATTGAAGAGATCAATAATTCTGAAGAGGTTTTGATATACTCAATCTTATATTTCTCCATTTTACTAAAATTTCGCGTAATCTACATGTGATAATCCACATCTTCTATCTTTCAGATTAGCGGAATCTGCTGTTGGCCTAAATTTGAAGTTGATGCGCTGGCGCCTAATCCCAGACTTGGATTTAGAGTTAATTTCTCAGACCAAATGTCTTTTACTTGGAGCTGGAACTCTTGGTTGTAATGTTGCCAGATGTCTTATTGTAAGTCATTAATCTTAACATGTCTTTTGCTGTAAGTTTTAATCTTTGGCTTTTTAGTCTTTCACATTTTCTGTAGATTTTTTACAAGCTTAGTCATTCATTTTCAGTGCTTTTCTTTTATTGCAAGTTTTTAATCTTTGCTCTTTGATGTCTCCCTCATTTTAATTATTGTGTCTTGTTTGATTTTTAATCTTGCTGTATCTGTTATTCTGAGTTCTTTTGTTACACTTAAACAGAATTGACCTGAGGAACTAAGTCTGCACTCACGCGCACGCACACACACACACACACACACACACACACACACACACACACACACACACACACACACACACACACACACATAGAGTTTCCATTTACCAATTTACCAGATTCACTCACAAGGATTTGTTTGGTTCAGGGCTATAGTAGAAGACACTTGCACAGTGGGACTGAAACTGAAACCACATGGCTGCAAAGCAAGCTTCTTAACAACACAGCCATGCCTGTGCCTATGAATAGTCTGTACTCCTAATATTTAGGTTTAAAAGTCTGGTAAAAGAAAGAAGTAATATATGTAAATAAACATGATATATTACATTTAAGAAAAATGTGTATATGTACATATAAAAATAACAATGAACAATAGTATGATAGTATGTCAAAATATATTGACCATCAGACTTTCAGTATATTCAAAGATAAAAAGGTTTTTTCTGAGCCATAGGCTCTAAAGGCCCTAATCTTGGATTCCGTGGCATATATATTCAACCCTGGGTAGGACTTTGGTCTGTCACGGTTCGGTATATATATTAACATGTTTTAATGTATTAACCAACAGATTGTATCATAAGGCCTTAATCTATTGTATTGGTCATTAGATTACCCTATGGTAGCATGTCCTAATATATTGGCCATGGTTAATAGTATAGCTGCATGTTTTAATATATTGACTACAGGACTTACAACGATAGCATATTCTAATATATTGGACATCAGGTAACATGGTCTTAATATATTGGTTTCAAATTTTGGCACAAGGCCAGTAATTTCAGGGAAGTGAGTTAGTCAGTTGCATTGACTCCAGTACTCAACTGGCAATTATTTCATTGACCCCAACAGGGATTAAAAGCAAAGTTGACCTCAGTGGAATTTGAACTCAGAATGTAAAGACGGACGAAATGCTGCTAAGCACTTTTCCTGGTGTGCTAACAACTCTGCCAGCTTGCTGCTTTATATATGGTCCTAATGTATTGACCACAAGACTGCAACACAATAACATATTCTAATATACTGCTGTCTGGTGTGTCATCTGAGAGTGGTGAGATAGCATGGTCTTAATATAAGATCCTAACAATAGCATATTCTAATATATTAACTACAAGGCTACAATGTGGTGGCATGTCCTGATATAATTTCTGTTTTATTGTAGGGATGGGGTATTAGGAATTTGACATTGGTAGACAATGGGAAAATTTCATATTCCAACCCTGTACGGCAGTCATTATTTGTCTTTGAAGATAGCCTGAATGGCAAAAAACCAAAAGCTGAAACTGCAGCAGAATCACTCAAGAAAATAATTCCAGGTTTGGTAAGTAAATAATCTTTAGTTGTACATCACAACCATCATTCCTTCTCAATTTATTATATCTAATCACAAGAAAATTAGGCACCAGAGATATTTCAGAAACTGTTTCTTGTAAAAATGGATTTGTCTTCAGAAGTGTAACAACATCAGTGGACTTTGATTTGAAAGGTTTAAGAGGTTTTTATTAATCAAAATGTAGACATCATTTAAGCAATCTGGACATAATTGCTAAGGGATTTTTTTAACCTGACTCAACATATACATCAATGAATCTGTACTTTTAGTTTCTCTTTAGTCTTCTTCAAAGGGATCTCTGTAACCCCTGAAATTATTTGTCCTTGGTATCCTTGTGCTCTACACTCCTTATAGTGGATGCCACCATCTCCAGCTGTTTGGCAGTGGTGCCCTGTTCCTGCCTATACAAACTTGGTTATTCCTACAACATCTGGTTGGGCAATGATTTTCATTTGTCAGTAAACATCTGGCAATGTATCTGTTCATTCTTTCAGACATTTAATAAGAGGCCATTGAATTCTATTAGAACTTATACTGTAAATTGTTTTGGCATTAAGAAGAGCATCCAGCCATAAAAACCACGTCAAAACGGACCTCACTGGTGCTGGTACCACATAAAAAAGCACTTGGTCTTCTCTGTAAGGTGGTTGGCATTAGGAAGCGCATTCAGCTGTAAGAAAAACCATGCTGAAGCAGACAATGGAATCCGGTGTGGCTCTTGGCTTTATCAGCTCCTATCAAAACTATTCAACCCATGCAAGCATAGCTAACAGACAAAATGATGATGGTGATGGAAAAAGACCCCCTTAAACTTATGGCGATGTACCTTCTGTATCATCTGTTTATTGAAAATATATGTTGATTATGAAGATTCTCTTTGAATTTTCTTCAGAATGCAGTTGGTTTGACACTGAGTATTCCAATGCCAGGTCACCATGTTACAGGTTGGTACAGTTTTATATTTTTTCTGATGTCTTAATTCTCCCTGCTTCACACATCATTACCTCACTGGCATCACTGCCATCTCTCATTCTTCCATTGATGTCATACTAATAGATAATATGTCTAGAACTTTCCATCTTAATCGTCTATGTTCATGTTGCTTTCTCTCTACAACATTATTTCTATACCTCTTTCCACCACACTCTGTCTCACATGACTCTCAGTCATTCTGAACACCCTTTTTTTCTTTTTCTGTATACCTTACATTCTCTCCTACACCCATTACTCCTACTTTCTGTCCTTTGTCACATATTTTGTCCTTCATTTTCTTTCTTCTCTCTCTCCCTTTTTTCTTTATCCTCTTGTCATTTGTTCTTCCTTTCTCATAATTTCCTCTTCCTCTCCCTGTATCACACATTCAGCCCTTCATCTCTCTCTACAGATGGAGTCCTGGAGCAAACAAAAAAAGACATAACATTTTTGGAACAATTGATCTCAGAGCATGATGTGATATTCTTGTTGATGGACACCCGTGAGAGTCGATGGCTGCCTTCCCTCATTGCTGCATCACAGCAAAAGGTATATAAACATACAAGTAGCTATACTTTTTAAAAAATTTGTTTTTTTAGGTTGTTGAATCTGAAAGAAAAGACACTGTCCATAAATTTTGCAGGCCCCAGTGAGCTTGATGCTGTTGAGAGAGGTTTCCAGAGGATTGATATTCTGAGGAGAAAGGACTGGGTATAATGGTTAATGTGAGGCCAAAAGGGATGAATGAGTTAGGAGTGCCTGAGAGAAGGAGGTGCAAGACCAACCAGCTCTGTTCCAATTCAGTTCTGCTGGTTTAGCACTGACTTGAGACTAAGTAACCCCTATATTGTTACTTAGTTAAATTAAACTGTAATACAGCTACTTATGATGGCATGATGTCTTCTTATTAACCCTGCCAAGGATTTCAGTTGATTTAATTTATTAAGTAAGTCTAGAAAGTTAAAGAAGTGATTTTAAATTCTCAATCGCAGGATAATGCTAATAATATAGACCGAACAGGATAAACTACCCCTGTGGACTCAAACTCACATCTCCGTGATTACGCGTCACGATGCTCTGACTGATTGAGCTAAACTCCCCCACTACAGATTCCTCTGCAAATTTACGATGTATAGAAATCTCGTTTTATGAGACACTATCATATGTTAAATTCAAATTACGACAAACGAAAATAAACAAACGAAGTTTGCTTTTAGAGGCGTTGAGTTCGAGTCCACAGTTAACCACCTACACTTTTTTCTGCAAAAATAGGGGTAGTTTATCCTGTTCAGGCTATATTATTAGCATTATCCTGCGATTGAGAATTTAAAATCACTTCTTTAACTTTCTAAGACATCTCAACACTTCTAAAAGCAAACTTTGTTTGTTTGTTTACATTTGTCGTAATTTGAATTGAAGTAAGTCTAGTTATTCAACAATTTATTTTATTTGAAGCCCAACCTAACATATTTTCCTAACCATCCAGATTGTCATCAATGCTGCCTTAGGGTTTGATACATTCCTCGTTCTACGGCATGGTTTGAGAAACCTAGATGATGTTGACAATGCCACAGAAACTGATGCAGAAATTCTCAAGGGTAACCTTGCTGGGAACAAACTTGGCTGTTACTTCTGCAATGATGTAGTTGCTCCTGGTGATGTGAGTATTATTTTAATAACTCTTTCAGTTTTTCAAATTCTACACATTTAGCTATGTCATGGTAGAGTCATTCAGTTGAGACAGTTCTTACATCTCACTTATAATGTTTTCATATTCTAGTATATTTCTTTTTTTAAAAAGGATAAAAATAGTTTATGTCATTCTACTTGGAAAATGAAGAAATTGCTTCTTGTAGTTAGAAATGGTAAAGAAAGTGCTTATAACTTATTAGTTTTCGAAATCAAAAACTGACCCTAATTGATTGATTAATCAAAACTAATTTCACCTGTCCAGTATAGTAGACTGCAACCAAATCACAGTGTAACTCCAGTTGGTAATAAAATGAAATATGTAGTATGATCATGCAATTTATGGGACATACCAACACATGTTAATACTGTGTACAGACACCTCAAAAGTAAATAGACATCATCATTTTTAAAAGATTTATTTTTCCTTCCTTCCTTTGGATATTTGCTGGTTGAAGATGAAGCATTTTTTTTAATAGCTGCTCTACTACAGTAGCCAAGTTGATGGAGATATCTCACAGAAGTACCCTGATTCATTTGAAGTTGCTCTGCAGCATCAGCAGCTTTGCAGTGAAGATTATTTTCAATAATCCACTTGACAGCTTAAAGACGCCTGTCAGAGATTCCTGTTTGACTTATGTGGGAAGCTGTTGATTCCTTCCCTTTGCTAGTGAATTGTACAATCACTCTGTTGACTGTGGCAAGAAGGTTCCCAAAGTTTTATGAAGTCAAACACTGGTTAAGTCCACCTTCAGATTGACCCTCAATATGCCCTCTTGAAATATCAGACAACTCTTTTGCTTTTGGTGTTTGCAGCATGGGTAGCTGTTATAAACAATCAATATACTGTAATCTGAAATGAATAAAAAAAAATACATAGATGCATGTGTGGCTGTGTGGTAAGAAGTTTGCTTCCCAACCACAAAGTTCCAGGTTCAGTCCCACTGCATAGCGCCTTGGGCAAGTCTTGTAAGTGGGTTTGCTAGACAGAAACTGAAAGAAGCTTGTTATATAGATATATGTATGTGTGTGTCTGTGTTTGTTTCACACCACTGCTTGACAACTGGTGTTGTGTTTACATCCCTATAATTTAGTGGTTTGGCAAAATGGCTCAATAGAGTAAGTACCAGGCTTTGAAAAAAAAAGTACTAGGGGTCATTTTGTTTAACTAAAAGTTCTTCAAGATGGTGCCCCAGCATGGCCGCAGTCTGATAACTGAAACAAAAGAGAAAAGATTAACAAGGTATGAAACACAAATAAAAAGGTACAATGGGAGGTGTCTATTTATATTTGAAATGTCTTTGTATGTTGTTCACAAACATTAATGTCCACTTTTACATGAGATACTTGCTACAAATATATCAAAATAGACCCTTTTTTGTTTCAGTCCACTAAGGACCGTACATTGGATCAACAATGTACAGTTTCAAGGCCTGGAATGTCCATGATTGCAGCTGGCATAGCTGTGGAGTTGATGGTCTCCATTTTACAACATCCCCTCAGGTAAGGAACTTATATTCTGATATCACAGCAGCTTTTTCTTTCGTTAATATTTAACCCTTTAGCATTTAAACTGGCCATATCTGGCCAAAATATTCTGCCTGTTTTGTGTTCAAATTGGTCAGATCTGGTCCCTCACACCAATTCTACAATATCATTCTAAAAATTAATAGTTACCTCATCAAAATCTCATAGCTACAAGATAATGCATGATTAATTCAAACCAATGTGAATAAATAATCGTTACTTTTGATAGAATAATGTGAATGCTAAAGCATTAATTCATTGTTCTTTTTCATAGTTATTGTAAATACCTACACCTCTACATCTCTGTATATACACATCTACATCTTTACATATTTTCTTGTTTGCACATTCACCTCCATACTTTTTCCCTACCTTAACCTACAAACTAAGTTTTACTCCACTATAATCCTACTCATCTACACAATGTTTTCTCTGTTGAGTGTCCATATGAGTGGATCCCACAAAACAGTGTATGTGGGTAGTCATTTTGCAATCATTGATGCCATTAGAGAGAGATACATGTTATTTGCACAACAATAGGAAGGGTATCCAGCCATAGAAACCATGACACAACAGACAGTTGGAGTCTGGACAACTCCCTGCAAGCCAGCTCCACCAGCTCCCCCACCACTTGCTTTTCTGGTACTCATATTATTGATCCTGGAACAATGAAAGACAAAGTAGACCTCAGTGAGATTTGAATGATTGAGAAATTCTCAAATCAACAAGCATCTAAGGTAAAGGTTTATTGAAACTATAACCTGACTCCACCAACATAGTGTAAAATTAACAAAACAGGATGGATAACTACTGGCTGAAACTTCCTTAATTCCTTAAATGATTAAAATATGTACCAGATCATATAGAAATGTCAATTATGCACCAGTGTTATATCCAAGGAGAAATGTTTTGTATTAGAGAGTCTCTGGAGTGAATCATCTGGAAATGTTACCTTGCTTCGCCTAAATTGACTGGCTTCTTCTAAACTGAATTAGATTTATCTCATCAAAATGCCTCTGGGGCTATACACTTTATTATATAGAAGTTAACTCCTTAATACAAAGTAGGTACCATTATCATCTGGGCATTTGTTTGTACCTCTTAGTCAAGGAGGTAAGGACAACCCTGTGATGCTTGTATTTTTTGTAGGGCCTCTAAAAGTGATGAAGTTATCTTAAAAACCAGTAAGCTGGTCTCACCTATCATGAGGTAATTTTACCTTGCACTTAGATAATCTTGAACTAAAGCAGGAGCTTCTATGTGGTCATATACCTTGTTAAAATTAGCAGCCAAATTCCTCTTAAATCATAGTATAGCATCTTAAAGGTGGAAGGACACATTAGACAATGTAGTCCTGGATACATTAATACATCTGAAAATAAGATGGGCTGGTCATAGGTGGAACACTTTGATCCTAATAATACTTGAAGACGCCTGCCCTGGGGCTAAACAACAACAACAAACTTAGACACTTTGTTGTCATTTTCTCTCTCTTACACACACACACACACACACACACACACACTTACACACACAACTACGTATGTTTTTGTAGCATTACATTTGATGTCTTGGTCTTATTGAGTGTTACACTCAACTATTATATATCTATATTTTATATTTTGAATATTTCTCCATATATATTATATATCAACAGACAAAAGGCACCAGCTTGTACCAGTACTGATTCTGATTTCCAAAGTGAATCTGAATCCTGCCTTGGAATAGTTCCTCATCAGGTGAGCTTTTAGGTTTCTTATTTTTGCTTATAGAAAGCACATTCTTTATTTATGTTTTTCTCTTTTTCTCTCCCTCCCACCGCATATGAATACAAGGTCCAATGAAAGAGATACTTCATGGTTGCTCACACTTTTCCATTGTAAAAAAAAAAAAAAAAGGTGAACACATCAGATGATGTAATCTTTGATGCACTGGATGGTCTTGGCTAAAAAACCTTTGATCAAAGATCTGTTGTAGCAGGGATTTTCATGCTGTACTTGGTGTAAAGCAAAGTTACATATCTATGCGTATTCACACACACACACACACACACACACACACACACACCAGGTCGGTTGAGTCATATGGCACTATGTTCTATTTTGTGAGAAGTTCTAATTGTTAATTCTTATCTGTATTCACCTGATTGATGAAAATGTTTCCTTTTTGCATG
Organism: Octopus bimaculoides; assembly: GCF_046866305.1. Lineage (NCBI taxonomy): Eukaryota > Metazoa > Mollusca > Cephalopoda > Octopoda > Octopodidae > Octopus > Octopus bimaculoides. Next base: position 123,466,133 of record NC_142931.1, read on the forward strand.
ATGTAATACTTTTGTTCATAAAGAAAGAACACATATGAAACAGCTGTTGTAAACTGCAACCCATCTGTGTTATATATATATATATATATATATATATATATATATAGTATAGGACAATCAGTAAGTTGTTATAATAGAACTCAGTTTCAAATGCCGGAGCTAAAATCTTCAGGGCATTTTCATCGGCTATTTTTGACGATAGATGCTATGTCTGAGTTCTATTATGACAAATTACTGATTGTCCTATACTATATATATATATATATATATATATATATATATATATATATATGTATATATATATGTATATATTCCTCTATTTTCATAATATCAAGCTCTTGTTCTTTTGTTGCCATTTTATTACTATTAATTAATGTGTGTGTATATATATATATATATATGTATGTATGTACGTATGTATGCACATTGCAACAGTCTATTTGAACACAGTCAATACATGTGAGCAAATCTCTCTCTCTCTCTTTTACACACACTCACATATACCCTCTTCACAATGTCCATATGTGATTGATTAATTATTAAAACTATCCATTTGGGTTGCTTGATTCACAGATTCGAGGGTTTCTCTCTCATTATCATATTGTACTCCCAGCTGCCAGGGCATTCAAAAGGTGTACAGCTTGCTCAGACACAGTAAGTTCTTTTCACCATTTTTCAATACTTCAATTATTTTGTTGTTTTGTAATTTTAAAATCCTACCAGCACTAACTATTATATTTTACTTTTCATTCCTGGAGTGAGGTTACGGGTGATTAGATACTGGTAATATACTGGTACTTGGTTCAATTCATGGTATCATTTCCCAATGTCTCATTCATCATCATTGTCGTTATTAACCCTTTAGTATTCAGATTTTTCTGTCAGATGTAAGACTTATCATTGCTGTCCTTATCATTATGAATATCATTGTCTTCGTTATCAACTTCATCATTGTTGTTGCCATCATCATCATTGTCATAATCAATCAACATCATCTTCATAATTATCAACATCATCTTTATCATTGTCCTCATCATCACTGTCATCATCATCCTCATCATCACTGTCATCATCATCATTGTTATATTTGTTGTCGCAAACGTCATTATCAACATTAGTTTGCTTTCACCTGACATTTGTAGATGTAAGCCACAGCTTAGAGGACATGATAAAGTCTGTGGTAATGACAATGGTACCATTTTTTATAACAATGTTGTTGTTGGTGGTGGTGGGTGGAAAGGTGATGAAAATGATTTCAGTTTTCTTTGGCTGTTGGACTGAACTATTTACCATGATACCAGGGAGTCTGGTTTCTTCTTTGCATTGCACTCCACATCTGTTTATCCCTTTTGATATCAACCCACCTGAGACTGCCCTGGTTCTATGATGCAAATTTCTTATTTTAAAGTTGTGTAAATCAAAACCTTCATTCAAAATATCATGTTAAATTATGTTCAAAACACCAGGTTAATAATGACAAAGTTGTTGTACTAAATTCTTTGTAACTTTCAAAATTATTTGAAACAAAGACAGCGTATTTCAGTTGAATTTTTACTCAGTCTTATCACATTATTTGTAATTGTCAAGATTAATTGTAGCAAAAGCAGTATATTTCAGAATTTTTACTAAATGTTACTGGGTTTTTTGAAATTTTTGAGATTAATTGAAACAAGTCCATGTATTTCAGTAGAACGTTTTACTAAATTTGCCTAAATTCTTTGTAATTGTCAAGATTAATTGAAATAAAGGCAGTATATTTCAGAATTTTGACTAAATGCTACTAGATTCTTTGTAATTTTCAAAATTAACTGAAACAGAGGCAGTATATTTTAGTAGAATTATGGTAACAAAAGAGTTAATGAATGAGGCATAAGAGCATCAAATGTTAAGAGAAATACTGTCCATATTATACACTCTCTCTTATTCTGTCTCTTTCTCATTCACTCATCAGGTGATCAAAAGTTACCAAAAAGATGGATTTGACTTTTTATTCATGGCCTTCAATATCCCTTCCTTCCTTGAGGATCTGACTGGACTGACTCAGATGCAAATGGAATCCATTGATGCTGATGTAAGTATATTCCTTATTTAAGCCTCATATTTCATCTGTTGAAATATAGATAATGTTTCCTTGAAATGATGAGCTTGTGAAGTGAACTTAACTGCACAGCCATGCTTTCACTCATTAATAGACAGACAGACAGATAAACAGACACACATGCACATTTTAGCAGGTAAAGACATGTTTAAGAAATTTATTTCACAACCACATGGTTTCAGGTTCAGTCTCACTGAGCGGCACCTTGGGCAAGTGTCTCCTATAGCCCTTGGCCAACCAGTGCCTTGGGATTCTGCTTATTCATCACACTTATAATAATAATAATAATAATAATAATAATAATTTCTACTATAGGCACAAGGCATGAAAATTGTGGGAGAGAGATAGTCGATTACATTGACCCCAATGTTTCACTGGTACTTAATTTATTGACCCCCGAAAGGACGAAAGGCAAAGTCAACCTCAATAATAATGATAATAATGATGATGATGGATTCTCCCATTGACTGAAGGGAAAGGTGTCTTTCCTCAATGCTTTCAGGCTTGTCTACTGTACAACCTCAATTACATCAACCCCAATATTCAACTGGTACTTATTTTATCAACCTCAAAAGAATGAAAGGCAAAGTTGACCGTAGTGGAATTTGAACACAGAACATAAAGACAGATGGAATACCACTAAGCATTTTGCCTGGCATGCTAACAATTCTACCAGATCACTACCTTTATATTAGTAGCAATAATAATCCTTTCTACAATAAGCACAAGGCCTAAAATTATGGAGGAGGGTTGACCAAATTGTGTCATTGGTACTTATTTCATTGACCTCGAAAGGATGAAAAGCAGTCAACCTTGGCAGAATTTGAACTCGGGACATAAAGCTGGAAGAAATGCTTCCAAACATTTTGTCTGGTGTGCTAACAATAATAGCAATAACAATACCGACAATCATGATAATTTTGAGTGTTGCATTTTTAAAACTAAAATTTATATCCCTTCTTTTCAGATCTTGTCACTGAGTGATGATGATGATGATACTGGTTCTTCTATGTAATGGTTCACCAAGGGATTTTCCCTGTCAGAAGAAAGTAAAATGCCATCTATGACAATTCTGTTTTGGCGATCAGAGAAGATGGCAGCCACAAAAAAAGAAAGGAAATTGTGTTTGTGTGTTTTGTGTGTGTGTGTGTGTGTGTGTGTGTGTGTGTGTGTATGCATGCATATAAAGAAAAAAAAAACAAATATCAACTTTGATCTCCTTTCAGATTCTTCTGTTTTCTTATATTCTTTTGTCCCCGATCCCCTGTTATCCAGTACATTATGTTAATATTTGACCAACTTCTCTCATGACTCTCTATTTTGCCATTTGATCAATTTCCCTATTTGTGGACCAATATAATACTTTCCACCCACTGCCATGGTCCCCCTTTTTTTTTTCTGATATTTAAAAAAATTTTCTTTTATAACCCCTGTATTTAATTTTTGGTTTGTCAGATAAATTTGTTCATTTTTTTCCCCAATTTGTCACTCTTTTGTCATATGCTTGAAAAGGGGTAAAAATTTCAAAAATGAAATAAAAATTTGTTTGAGGAAGAATAAAAAGTAAGTACTGTCTTGAGTCTTAAGACTCATAATACCAGTTACTCAGTTTCCTTGGTGTATAAATGGACCACGATTACAACTTTCCTCCTGTATGGGATGTCTGTCCATCATAGGGTTACTCATTTAGAAGTGAGTAGACTCTGAAGCTATGTGAAATGAAGTGTTTTGCTCAGAAACACAATGCACTGCTCAGTCCAGCTGTTGAAACTGTGATCTTGTGACCATGAGTGGTAACACATGAACACTACAATAAAAACTTTTCATGTTAATTCATATAACATTGGAAACAACTAAAATAAATGAAGAAAAAAAAAAAAAAGCAAATTTATCTGACAATCTAATATGTTGCATGATTTCTCACCCTACTTGTTTGTGTCTTATTTTCTACTCTTCCACCAACCATCATTGGTATGTTGTATTCATTTTCTACACCCCTATATTCTGTTATATTAATATCTACACCCCGGTATTCTGTTATGTTGTTAATTGCTCCTCTCTTGTGGTCTGTTATAATTTTTTTAAACACACCTTGAGGTTCAGTTTTATTACCTTCCTACATGCTGCAGAAAATTATATTAATTTTCTATACCTCTGTGATCCATTATAAATTTTCTACACCCTTGAGGTACCTTATATTTTTTTCTATACCCTTATAGTCAATAATATTCTTTTTGATATGCCCCTATGTTATATTACTTTATATACCCTCAAGATCGATTGTAATTATTTCTTACATCCCTGGAGTCCATCATCTTAATTATGTGCAATAACTAATTCCCAATACACACATACATGCACATACATATATATATATATATATATATATATATACACACACACACACACACACCTATCATGTATATAAACATGTTGGTTATCACAATATATACATATTACATATCTGCACCAGCTGACTCACTCTTCACGCTGCAGTCACTGTAGTTCCTTTACCACCCACACACTTTATATACTGTGGTCCAGCTGTTCCAAGTTAAATCTACCTATACTCTTATAAGTGTGTGTCTGTGTGTCTGTGTGGAGTGGTAGGAGTGGAGGGAAAGCATTTTGTAAGAAGAAAATCTATTAATTTATGGGATGCAAGGTGTTTTTTGTTTTGTGTAATCTGTACATAGCTTACAGAGGAAAGGCTCAGCCTCTAGCATTCGGTGGTTATTTTGGAACTGAGACAAGAAAAATTCAGAATCACATACACAGAGAATAAGGGAATAACTTCAATATACACATCTAAAACATGCAGACACTTCTATATCATCATCATCATCATCATCGTTTAACGTCCGCTTTCCATGCTAGCATGGGTTGGACGATTTGACTGAGGACTGGTGAAACCGGATGGCAACACCAGGCTCCAGTCTGATTTGGCAGAGTTTCTACAGCTGGATGCCCTTCCTAACGCCAACCACTCAGAGAGTGTAGTGGGTGCTTTTACGTGTCACCCGCACGAAAACGGCCACGCTCGAAATGGTGTCTTTTATGTGCCACCCGCACAAGCCAGTCCAGGGGCACTGGCAACGATCTCGCTCGAAAATCCTACAGGAGCCAGTCAGGCGGTACTGGCAACGGCCACGCTCAAAATGGTGCATCTCATGTGCCACCCGCACAAGAACCAGTCCAGGGGCACTGGCAACGATCTTACTTGGCTTGCCGGGTCTTCTCACGCACAGCCCATTTCCAAAGGTCTCGGTCCGTAGTCATCGCCTCGGTGAGGCCCAATGTACGAAGGTCTTGCCTCACCACCTCAGCCCAGGTCTTCCTGGGCCTACCTCTTCCACGGGTTCCCTCAACTGTTAGGGTGTGGCACTTTTTCACGCAGCTATCCTCCTCCATTCTCACCACATGTCCATACCAGCGCAATCGTCTCTCTTGCACGCCACAACTGATGCTTCTAATGTTCAGCTTTTCTCTCAAGATACTTACACTCTGACGGGTATTCACATTGACATTACACATCCAACGGAGCATACTGGCTTCATTCCTTGCGAGCTTACGTATGTCCTCAGCAGTTACAGCCCATGTTTCACTGCCATGTAGCATGGTTGTTCGTACGCATGCGTCATACAGTCTGCCTTTTACTCTGAGTGAGAGTCCCTTTGTCGCCAGCAGGGGTAAGAGCTCTCTAAACTTTGCCCAGGCTATTCTTATTCTAGCAGCTACACTTTCAGCGCACCCACCCCCACTACTAACTTGGTCGCCCAGATAGCGGAAGCTATCGACTACCTCTAGTTTTTCACCCTGGAATGAGATAGAAGTTGTTTCCTGTTTGTTTGCAGTCTTTATTGCACCTGAACATCTGCCACAAACAAAAACTAACTTGCTAGTTAACCTGCCTTTGATGTTGCTGCACCTCTTATGTGTCCATAGCTTGCACCGGGTACATCTTATAGAGTTACTACCTACTCCTTTTCTACATACTGAGCAGGGCCATCTACCTGAAGGGGTTTGTGTTTTATCTACCTTCCTACTTATTAGGATTTTGGTTTTAGCTAGGTTGACTCTAAGGCCCTTCAATTCTAGACCTTGCTTCCACACCTGAAACTTCTCCTCTAGTTCTGATAGTGACTCCGCAATTAGGGCAAGGTCATCAGCATAGAGGAGCTCCCAGGGGCAACCTGTCTTGAACTCCTCTGTGATTGCCTGGAGGACTATGGTAAATAATAGGGGGCTGAGGACGGAACCTTGGTGGACCCCTACCTCTACCCGGAATTCATTGCTGTACTCATTTCCAACCCTCACCTTACTGGCCGCATCTCTGTACATGGCTCGCACAGCTCTCACTAGCCATTCTTCTATCCCAAGTTTCCTCATTGACCACCAGATAAGGGATCGGGGGACCCTGTCAAAGGCTTTCTCCATGTCAACGAAAGCCAGGTACAGAGGTTTATCCTTGGCTAGGTATTTCTCTTGCAACTGTCTCACTAGAAATAAGGCATCAGTAGTGCTTTTACCTGGCACGAACCCAAACTGCATCTCATCTAAATTGATTCGCTCCCTAATTAGTTGGGCTATGACCCTCTCTGTAACTTTCATAACCTGATCTAACAGCTTGATGCCTCTGTAATTATTTGTATCTAAAGCGTCCCCTTTACCTTTGTAGCAGTTGACTATGATGCTGCTACACCAGTCATAGGGTATGACTCCTTCGTGTATCACCTGGTTCGTAATACGGGTGACTAGGCTATAGCCAACACTGCCAGATATTTTGAGCATCTCTGCAGTGATTCCTGATGGGCCGGGGGCTTTCCCGGTCTTCATACTCTTAATTGCTTTATCTACCCTGGTACTATCAACTCGGATAGCTGGTCCCTCTATTGGGTCGACATAAGGCAGGCTCTCTTTCTCCCATTCATTCTCTTTATTAAGCAATCTATCGTAGTGGCATCTCCAGACCTCTTTCTTTGCATCCTCATTTAATGCAAGCGTACCATCATCCATGCGAACACATTTCTCTCCTACAACATCACTATTCTCTCTCCTACACTGTCTTGCAACCCGAAATACCTCGAGTCTTTGGTCCTCACGGCGCAGAACATTGGCAAATCTTTCCTTATCTGCTTCCCCTCTGGCTAAATAAACCTGTCGCCTAGCCTCCCTTCTGGCACATTGGTACAATTCCCTGCTACCACCGTTCTTCCAGTCCTTCCAAGCTTGTTTCTTTTGTCTAATAGCCCTGTCTACCTCCTTGTTCCACCACCACGTTACTCTGGGTTGGGAGGGGACCTTACACCACCCACAAATCTGGTCGGTGGCTTTCAACAGGTTGTCCCGCAGAAATCTCCAATTGTCTTCCACGTTGTATGATGCTATATCCCCTTCTATTTCGTTAAATGCTTCAAGTAACTTGTCTCTAAGTCTCTGTCCGTTTGCAGGGTCTTTAAGCTTCCACACCCTTCTTCTCCAAGCCTGTCTAATTCTGGGCACCCATTTTGCCTTGATCCCAAAGTCGCTAACTACTAATCTATGTTGTGGGGTACATTCTTCGCCAGGGTAGGTTTTGGCATTTATAAGCCGCCCTCTTTCCCTATTTCTGGCGAGGATGTAGTCGATTTGGCTAGAGTGTCTGCCGGAGCGGTAGGTGACTAGGTGACTGGCAGGTTTCCTGAAGTTGGTATTGCAGACTATAAGATTGGTTGCATCACAGAACTCCAGCAGTCTGGTTCCCTCCTCGTTGCGGGAACCGAAGCCATAGCCTCCATGTATGCCATGGAAGCCCCCAGCACGACGTCCGACATGACCGTTGAAGTCTCCAGCCACAAAGAGAAGGTCCCTGTCACTCGTCGACGAGGTAGTTTGCAAGAGGGTGTCATAGAATTGGTCTTTCAGACCATCTGGTAGCCCAGGTTGAGGTGCATAGGCTGAGATGACAGTAGCTAATCTATGATGAAGCACTAGTCTGATCTTAAGTACTCTGTCACTTACTCTAACGACCTCGATTACCTTATCCACCCATTTCTCCGCTAGAAGTATTCCTACGCCCCCGACCCCGTCAGTGTTCCCTGCCCAGAAAATCTTGTACCTGTGTTCTTTGCCTGTGAGGAACCTTGCAGAACCTCCTCTCCATCTTACTTCCTGGATGCAGCACATATCTACGCATCTCCGTTCAAGCATCTCAACAATTTCACCAGATCTACCTTTCAGCGTGCCGACGTTGAGAGTGCCAATCCTAACAGTATGGGTGTTGGGGGTGTGGGCCTGTAGCCTGGGATATATATATATATATATATAAAATAATATTAGGGATAAAAATCCAAATTTACAGGTAAAAACTCAATTAAATTCAATTTATTAAAAATTAAAATTAAATTAAGTTTCACAGTATAAAATATATAAATATATAGTTTTAGAGAAAGGAACCAAAGTTCATGAACTAATCCATGAAAATCCACAGTCACATATAGAAAAATTAATAAGTAAAAGCACGATAAATAAGTATAATATAATACAAAGTAAATATCATAAGATAAAGATACATACATTATCTTTATCATTATCTTTATCTTATGATATTTACTTTGTATTATATTATACTTATTTATCGTGCTTTTATTTATTAATTATTCTATATGTGACTGGATTTTCATGGATTAGTTCATGAACTTTGGTTCTTTTCTCTAAAACTATATATATATATATATATATATATATCTTTCATCTTTTACTTGTTTCAGTCATTAGACTGCAGCCATGCTGGAGCACCGCCTTGAAGAACTTTCAGTCAAATGAATCGATCCTAGTACATTTTTTTTTAACCTGATGTTTATTCTATTGGTCTCTTTTGCCAACGGCTAAGTTACAAGGATGTAAGCACACCAACACTAGTTGTCAAGCAATGGTGGAGGACAAACACAGACACAAAGACATACACACAGGTGTGTATACATGTATGTATGCACACAAACACACACACACACGTACATATGATAGGCTTCTTTCAGTTTCCATCTATCAAATCTACTCACAAGGCTTTTGGTTGGCCTGAGGCTATGGAAGACATTTGCTCAATATGCCACACGGTAAGATTGAACCTGGAATCATGTGGTTGGGAAGCAAACTTCTTACCAGATAGCCGATCACAGGATATAGATGTAAGCTACTATAATTTAAAATTTAAATTCTGTGTTTTATCATCATCATTTAACATCTGCTTTCCATGCTGGCATGGGTTTGTTTGACTGGAACTGGTAAGCTGGAGAGCTGCACCAGATTCCAGTCTGATTTGGCATGGTTTCTATGGCTGGATGCCCTTCCTAATGCCAACCACTTGAAGAGTGTAATGGGCACCACCAACTCAGATGCGTTGATGTGTCACTGGTATGGGTGCCAGTTACATGACCCCGGCATTGGCCAGAGCCATGATTTCACTTCGCTTGATGGGTCTTCTCAAGCACAGCATATCGCCAAAGGTCTCAGTCACTTTTCATCGTTTCTATGAGGTGCAATATTTGAAGATCATGCTTCACCATATCTTCCTGGGTTTACCTCTTCTACAAGTTCCCTCCACAGTTAGAGATTAGCACTTCTTTACACAGCTGTCTTCAATGATATTTATCTCTTACTGGATGGAGAACTTTATATATATGTATATATATGGCAACATATATTCTTTTATATATTTCAGCCTTGAGGCTGTGGCCATGCTGGGGCACCATCATATATAAGTAACAATTGTAAATTTGGGTATAGACCTTGTAGCAATTTGTTTAAATCCAGCTCACCCATGAGGCACTGGTGCATGCTCATAGCGAATAATAAAGAGTCTTGTGAATTCCACTTTCTTTTTGTCATATATATATTAGTGGCATATGGTGGTTGTTGCTGCCACACCCAATGCCACCAAATTTTAAGCTGGGGTATAACAAAAGTTTTCCATAAAGATTTGTGATTAAATTAATGAGAAAGGTCAATAATTATAATGAATTTGCCATTTTCGATGGGTGTGCAGGGCACACCTAGCACACCCAAAATATACACCCTTGATATATATATATATATATATATATATATATATATATATATATATATATATATATATATATATCTATGTACACACACTCACACAGTCCACTCATATATTTAGTAAAACAACTAATACACATGCACTTCTAAAAAAGATTATGATGCATTTTGTACTTCTTTTATTACATTTTATAGGTGTATATATTAACTCTGTAGACAAAATATGGTGTTTCTGTGTGTGTGTGTGTGTGTGTGTGTGTGTGTGTATGATTGATTTTACATTTCTGATCATTAGACTAGATATGAAGGTACTTCATATGTAGTCTGAGACTGGAAATATGGCATTTCAATAAACAGGAAATAGGTGCAAGCTGTTACTGCCAGAAAAAATATTCTCTTCATCGTATTGAATGTTGTTTTACTTCTCTTGTCTGTATCTGGGTATTCTATGTACAGCCATACATATGTCAGATTAAATAGGATTTAGAAATCTGAGCAGTTTCTTCGGTTGGCGCTCCAGCAAATGATGGCTAATGAACTATGTAGCAGTGAACAGTTTTCCTCCATACAAACTGAAGTTCCATGGGATAATGTATTAGTTGTGAAGTATAATACTGTAAGCCTACATATATACACGCATACACACACATGTATATATTTGAAATTGTCAATATCATTGCGACTCAGAATAAATGTTATATACCCTTTTGGAATACATATCTCTCTCTCTCTCTCTCACTCACATACATACATACATACATACATACACACACATGATGAAAATCTAACATGGAAATGTACAAATGTTATAACATGTCTGAAGTATTACATAAGCGTAATATCACACTGCCGATATACTGTGGTTTATTGCTATATAACATCATATATAATATAAATGTTTTAATGCTCACTTTATATTGTTCAAATAATAGACTACTTACAACATACTGAGATATTGCATAAATGTTTTACAGCATATGTTTATATTGTATTAATGTCACACATAATGTTGATATATTGTATAAATGTTACAGAACATGTTGATAAAGTGTGTATGTATGTATGTGTATATATATAATTATATATATATATATATATATGTTATGCAACACAAAAATATTGTGTAAATGATATAATAAACAATAATATATTGTATAAATGTTATATTGATATATGTATATATGATATCGATGTTATACAACACACCAATATATTGTATAAATGTTATACAACAGGCTAATATATTCTATAATGTTTTTTTACCACATCTCTATGCAATGCTGTACCTGTTTTTGGTATTTGTTTTTTATTCTCATGTCAATGATCTTATCAAAATATCAATATACTATATTTGAGATCTATTAATATTTTTATGAGGATGTCAGTCTTCAGTTTGGTCCAGAAATTAGCTGAGTAGATGCTATCCCTGAGAGGTAGGGCAGTGACAGTAAACACATACAGTAGCTCCATTATTTATTACTGCTTGACCATCATGTCTTGCCACAATATTCATATGGTCAGGCTGGACTGTCTACTTTTTCAGTTCTTGTTGAAGGAGTATGTTCTTGTGGTTAGGCAGTCCATCTGCTACGAACACCCACTGTGCAGGGAGCTCAGCATGCTGTGGCTTATGATGTGCAGTCATGTACTAAGGCTGCAGTATCTGCAGAGATCCTCGGATGGTGAGTGGTGAGGTGTTGTTACTATTTGTGTCTCACATTCTCTGAAGTTAGTCTCTTTGACAGTCAAGCAAAAAATCAAGATTAGGTCCCTGGTATCAGAAATATTGTCAGATGCTCCCAATTATTTGCCAGTCAGGCAACACAGCTGATGATATACCATAAGAATATGTCTACAAAGTTATGTATATAGGTGTGTAGCCTAGTGGTTATTGTGTTGAGCTCATTATGATAAGGTTGTGGGTTTGATTCCTGAACCAGGCAGCACATTGTATCCTTGAGCAAGGCACACCATCTTACATTGCTAAAGTCTACTCCTCATTTGAAAATGACTACCAGCTAACTGTTGGTGCAGCCCTGTCTCTTTCCAGCTGTCACATGTTCTCTTTCCAGCTGTCCATGTTCTGCTTGGTCAAGGGTGCTAGGGCTGAGAGGGTGTCTGTATCTGCTTGCAACTACATTGGAACCTAAAACAATTAGCAAAAGCGTTAATATAATTAATGCAGGAAACATTAAAAAGTAACTAGAAATAAATAAATATTGATAGTTATAAGTAAAGAGACTAAAGCTTTATAAATAAAAATGTTTTTAGTTTATATTTAGTTTGATAAATTAAAGATAATATTAATGAAATTTTATAGAGGATTTATATTAAGCTAGATTTCCCCAAATATTCATATTACCCAAAACTCCTTTACTGAAGTTTATACCTCACCCTCAATGGTTATAATATATACTTATATATATATTTTTTAACATTCTCATTTTGGGAGTTCTTTTACTACTTTGGAAAACTGAAAATTTTTTAAAAAATCAGAAACAGTCTGCTGTGTCTTAGACATTCAACTGGGCTGTCTCATTCCAAATTAGAAAAGTTATGGACCATTTTTTCCTCATTTAAAAAAAAAAAGGTACAAAACTCTACTACATGTCAAAATTAATGATGCTAACATTAAATAAAATATGTCAGAAGCTTTTTTCCTTTATTTATATAATTTCCTTTTCAAATCTGTGGCAATTTCTTTAACTAAATCCAAGCATGTTTTATTTCAGGCTTGGTTTTTGTTTAATAAGAGATTCAAATGCTTGAAGCATTGTCTTATGGCAGGATTCCCTTTCAATCAGTAATTACATAGGCTTTTACCAGAGCTTGGTCCATATTATATGACATATATATGTATATATATTTTTGTTTTTCATTTAACCCTTTAATGTTTAGATTACCCTGTCAAATGTAATACTTATTTATTCATATTATTTTGAATTGATCATGCATTCTCTCATAGCTTCAAGATTTTGATATGATGGTTTATTTTTTAGAATGACTTTGTAGGGTAGCTATGAGATGCCAGATTTGAATATAAAACAGCTAGAATATTTTGGGTCAGATATGGCTGGTTTAAATGCTAAAGGGTTAAACATGCTATTAAACATAAAATTTATTAGTTGCATTTAGAGCCTTTTCTTACCAATATGGTATATCAAAATCACCCATTTCTTTGCGTGTAGGTGAAAAAACTCAGACTAGATTGTTTATTGTAATTATTTATTTTTTTGCTTGTTTACCTAATCAATATAATTAACATTAACTACAGATAATTTCATTACAATTGGGACTCAGGCCAAAATTGTTTTCTCTTTCTTGCTAATTTCAGCTATCTCTGATATTTCAAATGTCAAAAATTTATAAAATGTGTAAAATATGTTTTGTAAATAAACTATTTTCAGTTTTATCATCAAAATTTGTTTATTTGCTTTACAACATGTTTCCCATGAAATTACTAGTCTGCAAAAATAACAAAAGTTTCAGATACCTATTTTATTATACTCAGTCCCATATTAGCCCTGATCAAGCATACTTATTGTCAGATTTTTCACTGGTGGCAATTTTGTCTTTATTCAGACATAGTATATCAACATTATCCAATGTTGATATACTATCCTTTATTTTAAAATGGTAGACCCTTATTTGACTACTTTTCTACCTTATCTCTATCTCCTATTCCACCATCTCATACATACAGGGTGTGGTGAATAAATTGTTGTCTAAATTACACAAAAATGAAAAGAACACTGATATCTCATTTTAACAGATATAGTTACCAAAACTGCATAAAAATATCTTGAAATACTAAAGAGTAAATTCACTCAATAAAATCGCCATTGGCTTCAACCATGGTCTCCAGACGACTTCGAAATCTCCTGCAACTCTTCTGGACTGTCTCCTTGTTTAAGTTAGTGAATGCTGCCATAATCCTTGCCTTTAGTTCATCTTTGTTGGTTTCTTGCTTGACTGCACCCCACAAGGATGCAGTCCGGAGAGTTAGGTGACCAGATGTTAGGGGTGATGTGGTTGCAGAAATTGTCTGACAGCCATGACTGGGTTCTGCTTGTGTGGCATGGTGCAGAGTCCTGTTGCCAGACATAAGGTATTCCAGCAGCCACTCTCTTAACCCAGGGCAGCACTACCTCTTCCAAGCACTTGAAAAGGAGAGCCTCAGTCAATTGAAGTAACCTTTTTTCAAATCTGTGAAAGACAGGTCTGCAATTTCTTGTTGAGCAACCTACATATGATTTGTTTATAGTGACCAAATGATTGTGCCACATATAAGCTCACTCTCTCTATCAAATCATATAGAGGGAGTGAGTTTATATGCTTCGCAATTATATCAAAGACATTATCTGTACAGGTGCACTGTGCACTATATGTCAATTGTCAAAGTGATTACTGAGCAATGTGATATCAAGTGTTTTGCTCAAGAACATAACACACTGCCTGGTTCAGGATTCAAACTCACAATCTCTCCATCATGAGTGCAACGTCCTAATCACTTGACCATGTACTCTCACTATGCTATTGGTGTTTATGTTATATGCACAATTCTGTATGACATTTTTGTCAGGTACTTGACCACTACTATTACTGCCCTATCTCCTATCACCAGATCACTCTCCTTCTAAGCTATTTTCTTCTGCTACTCTACCATGTTCTACCATGAGATAACTCTTCTATTGCTCTTTCATTATCTTCAGCCTTCAGATTAATTTATTTTTGTCACTCCACCATCTCTCGTCTTCAAATAATTCCCTTTACATGTCACTCTATCACCCTTTGTTTTCATTGAACACTACTTATGTTACTTCACCATTTTCTATCTGCAAATAACTCTCTTCTGTTATTCTCCATTAACTCCTACCTCTGTCAAATTCTTCATCTATCACTCCACCACCTCCTGTCTTGAAATAACTGCTCATCTGTCATTCCACTATCTTCTGTCTTCAGACAATTTTTCTTTTGTTACTCCACCCTCTTCTAATTTTCCAATTAACTCCCCTCCCTTATTCCACTCCAGCTTCATCTTCTGCTCGTTACATAATATTTACAGACAAGATTAAGATAAATAAACATGATAAGTAATTCAGTCACTAATGAAAGAGGTTCCATTCACATTTGATAGTTAAGAGCACTAATGTATAACAAGCTCACAGAACAACTTGTTACTCTGTGAGGTTAGCAAGTATAAGACAATCTTGTTATCATGACAGGCTGTCAATTATAAAACAACTGCCCAATTCAAGAAAAGACTTGGGTGTTTCTATAAAACCACGCATCATCAAGAAACTTAACAGTCAAAGCTCAATGATTAATTGAAAAACAGAAAAATAATAACAAAATTTAGAATAGTTATAAGCACTTAATTTATATGCTTGAATCATTAATTAGTATTCTGAGTTCAAATTCCACAGAGGTTGACTTTGCCCTTCACCCCTTTGGGGTGTATGTAATTGACTTGCCCCCCCCCCCCTAAACTGCTAGCCTTGTGCCAAAATTTGAAACCATTGTTATTAATATTATAATTATTATTGTTATTACGGCAGCAAGCTGGCAGAGTTGTTAGAACATCAGGTTAAATGCTTAGCAGTATTTCATCCATCTGCACAATCTGAGTTCAAATTCAGCCGAGGTCGATTTTGCCATTTTTGGGGGTTGTTAAGTACCAGTGAAACACTAGGGTCGATTTTGCCATTTTTGGGGGTTGTTAAGTTAAGTACCAGTGAAACACTAGGGTCGATGTTATAGACTTGTCCCCTCCTTACAAATTTCAGGCCTTGTGCCTTTAGTAGAAAGAATTATTATTATTATTAAGGCAGTAAGCTGACAGAATAATTAACGCTTAGCGGCAGTTTGTTTGTCTTAGCATCCTGAATTCAAATTCCACCAAGTTTGACTTTGCCTTCATCCTTTCAGGGTCAATAAAATAAGGACCAATTGAGCACTGGAGTCAATGTCTGGCCTTGTGCCAAAATTTGAAATCATCATTATTATCAAAGTTGTTGTGATCGTCATCATCATCATCATCATCATCATCATCATCATTATCATTTATTAGTCATTGTCTGAAAGATCTCAGACAATAAATTATAAATAATAATTAATAATTCCTTCATTTAAATACCTAAACAAAAAGTTTCCTGACACCAAAACGAATTCAGTACATGTTGGGGAAAAAATACATTCATAAAAAACTCTGGATTAACAAATACTGTGTGAGAACATTCTAACAATATTTACATTGTAATAATAATGACAATGGTTTCAAATTTTGGCTCAAGGCCAGGAATTTCAAGGAAGTTGGTAAATCGATTAAATCAACCCCAGTGCTCAACTGGTACTTATTTTATGGACCTCAAAAGGATGAAGGGCAAAGTCAATTTTAGGAGAATTTGAGCTCAGAATGTAAAGATGGACAAAATGCTGCTAAGCATTTTGCTTGGCATGCTAACAAGTCAGCCAGCTTGGTGCCTTGATAATGATAATAATAATAATAATAATAATAAATAAGGACCTTGTGTAAAGTTACTGTATGTCTGAGGTCCTTGTTGTGACTTGGTAGACTATACAATTCCTCGGTACACAATATCTTCAATCTGCAACATCACAATATTGGATACTGTGCTACATCTATAATAATAATAATTATTATAATAATAATGATGATGATGATGGTTTCTTTTATCGGCCACAAGGACCAAAGACATGGAAGACAATATCAAAGGTAGGGTTTACATCAAAGATGGGGATACAATTTAACAATAAGGATATAACAAAAGGATATAAAAAATAGATATAAGAAAAATAAATAATTAATAAAGAGAATCCCCAATAGCAGATTAGTCCACTTATGGTAATTTGGGGAAAACTCCACACAAAAGTCCTGGATTACTCTGCTATCTCCAGTTTCTTTCTTCCTATTCAGCCTCATCAGCCTTGTCACTCTCATCCACCTTTCAATAAACACACTAGAAGGCAACACCTCCCTTTCTGTCCTAACTTTCCTCTTCAAATTATATTTGAAGAAAATGATGAGAGCTTGGCCAGATAGGAAGGTACCTGACTTCAAATCTTTTAATCAGGTCCACCACACAGCCTCTTTTGCTACAACCATTAAGCTGCAGGTGCATCCATGCATGAAGAGTATGTCTCTGCCAAAGACTTTTAGAAGTTGTTCATGATGCTCGACCTGAGTCCGCTGGAAGAAACTACTCAGACTCTTCTTGTCGATGCCCAGAGTCAATTCTTGGCCATCGTCGCTCACACTCTCAACTAATCCCCTATAGAAATCTTGAGTTTTTTCCTACTAACAGCTTTGTCCAGTTGGTACAATGCTGTGAGTGCTTAGCAACATCCCACATGCCTGCCAGACGCTCAATTTTGGTCTACGCTCGACCCATGACTGCAGCTCTGTCAAGATGAGCTGTGGAAAGACGTGTCATACGAAGAATGCCCAAAGTAGTTCGCTCTTGTTTTTGTCATCGTTGTTGACACCATCGCAGTGATTTAGATATATCTGCAGGTGCGTCAGCCTTAGTGCATAGCGATGCATCATCAAAGATTGCACACCAAGGCAACCATGGAGTAGATGTTGACAGCAGATTGATTTTCTGACCACTGGAACATGACCCTTCCACAAGAATGGAAAAAAGCACACGCTCCAATCTGGTCAGAGCTTTCTTGGACATCCAGGTTACTTCTGTCCAGCCTCTCAGCCTATTTCTGTGTGAGATTGGCCACCCTGATCATAACCTCTTCCCAGTTATTGTCTACTAGGAGATCTGGTCCGTACCAGACTCTGATCACTTTCACTGGACTTTCCGTCCATTGACAGAAATCGCCGATAGTCAACATGGACTTGCTTCTCTAAGAGCCAAGCTGCAAACTCATCGGTTTGTCCTGGTTTATGTGTGCTCCTGATATTCGTTCAGTATAGTATGGACTGTTTATATATCTTAAATGTCCGACACCATAACAGTGACGTCGCCCGCGTATGCAGACATGGCTCTCCAATGACCTAGTTTCAGCGGTAATCTTAATCTTAACTCTCCAGCCCCCGCAGCAAAGATTCTAGTGTCAAACATAAAAGTGGGGAGTGGAGTCGTTCTTGGCGGACTGAGCGTTCAATACTGAAAGGTTTCAAGGGATGACCATTTAATTTAACCACCGAGCAGATGCCACTGTACATTATGGTGATCCAGCCTGAGAAGATGGCACCGAAACCGATAGCTTGTAGGACAGCAATCTGATAGCGATGGTCCACCTTGTCATATGATGGGGGTTATCTTGGATAGGCCTACCAAGGATCGCACAGGTTTGCATGTCCCCAACTACACTACCGACAACAAGCGAGTACCTTAGCCAAAATCTTTTACTCAGTGTTGAGAAGAGTTATGGGCCAGAAATTTGTAATCACGACCCCTTGTTCGGATCCTTCCTGAGCTTCCAGTCTGGTACAATTTCTTGGAGTACACAGCAATGCCGGAGTTTTTGTAGTCTAGGATGTAAATTCATCAAACCCAGGCCAGCTGACTTCCGATTTCTCATCTTATCAACTCTTACTTTTATGTCTTCCAACGTGATGGAAATGTCCTCTTGTATTTCCATATCATTGAATTCTTCTTCCAGAGTGCCCTATTATTGTGCTGGACCAGATCTTGCTCCAAAACGAAGTTGCTTCCATGGGATCAGGTTAAGTCTGTTTCTTTCCTATCTCCTGGCTAAGGAGGTTGAGAGTTTAGAGGCTCTGTTTGAGAATGAATTCGAGTGAGCCTGGCAGCGTCGTTTGATATTAGCGTGCAGCCGAAGTAGATCCTAGCCTTCGGTATTTATAAACATCGTTATAACATAAACAAAATTCATCTAATGAACATAGTTGGGAGACCCGATAATTACAGGTTCTCCCACAAGCGGTGGGCTTAGAATCAATCCCTTTTCTATGCTGATTCATACGATCAGTTATTCTCAAGATGAGACGGGAGGTGTTAACGTTACTAGTAAGAGGTTGGGACACACACACACACACGCACACACGTATACAAATGGAACTTTTACAGTTTCGTCCCCTGGTGTGCACGTCACTTGATAAATTCAAATTTCTTATTTCTTATATTAGCATAAGCATGTAAATGCTATAGTTAATCAACTCGATATATAGTCAAAACTTATTTTTACAAATTTCAAAATGAAAGGCAAAATCAAATTTCCAGAATTTTTTTTTCTATAGCGATAACAGGGGAGATAACTGAGTATAGCAAGTTACTTTAGCTGGCTTGTTAAGGTTTCTGTCATTGATTGGCTTGAGAAGTTTTGCGAAGATAATATTTTCGACACACACATTTCCAATATTTTGAAAGAAGGTTTTAATAATAAAATTACGTTATAAATCATGAGTCTTCTAATCATTATAAATAGTCATCATCTCATGAAATCTTGGATGAGAATTGTTACAAGTTGTCTCCCTTTGACTAAATATTTATGTTGCAACCATCCGCTCGACTTGTTGGCTTTCATGTTACATGTATGGGAACGATTAATTGGTGTTCAGATAAAATACAGATCATTATTTTCACTGAGAAAGTTAATATCATAAAAATTAAAGAAAAGCCAAATGCTGCACTGTCTCACTAGCCAATACGTTTAGCTTACATGTAGGTAATAGCAGGTAGATTGTAAACATAAAATTTAATGTTGGTATTTGATAACGAATTCTCTTCTGAGTAGCATGCTTTATTTTGTAAACTTTATTAAACTGATTTTTGTAAGTTTAGATGCTTCTTGAACATTCATGTTAGTTACACCGCTCCGCAGCTATTCTTGAACCAAAACTGAGGGTGGTTACGGAATGTGCTGCACGAGGATGCGGTAGACAGACGGATGGAGAATCGGTTGGCTGGCTGGCTGGCTAGACGTATGAATTGGCAGACAGACAGACAGATAGATAGATCTTTGTAAGCTAAGTCGATCTAATACTTCCCCAGCAGCACGAAGGCAGAGGATAATGACTAATTATTTTTAATTTCAATTCCCCGACAACGAAGAACATTCGAAACACTAACCTCACGTTCATCTCATGTTGCAAACTACATGTAGTAGGAGACAACGAAGGCGGTTCCTTAACCAGTTTCAAATAGCAGTCAAATATATCCGGAATCACAGTCTAGTGTTTTTTTTTTTAAAGGACACATTGAATAATGTAGGGATCTTGTTTAAAACGGGGGCACCAGTATTTTCTTAACGAAACACTAACGAAACACTTTGAAACTTGGGACACTGGTAGAATGTGTCATATAAAACATCTTTTACTCTTAGTCTTAAAACATAAATGAAAACTGGTGCCCCCGTTTTGAACAAGATCCTAATGTAGTTCTAGATATAATAAATCTGAAAGAAAAGACGGGAGGAAAAGGACGTTCGCGGTAGGAACACCTTTGACCATACATCTGCTTGGTCGGGACTGACCTGTGGTTAAACAACAACAACGACAAACAGCAGTATCGCTGGTACTTGCTTTATCTATTTCAAATGGATGAGAGGCAAAATCGACTCGCGTGATTTGAACCCCAGAAGTAAAGGAACGTAAAATGAAAGGCATTGAGTTCAGCATACAACCGTTTCTGTCATCCATCACCCTTTAGAATATTAGTTTAGCCCTCTCATCCACTCTAAACGGAAACAGATGGTCTTCAATTCCGGGTGGTGCCTAATTTTTATTTGGTTAAATGTAGAAATGAGTACAGTTAATTACTGGTACATATTTTATCTATCCACCTCCTTTCTACTATAGGCACAAGGCCTGAAATATTGGGGGTAGGGGCTAGTCGACTGTATCAACCCCAGTGCTCAACTGATACTTATTTTATCGAGTCCGAAAAGATGAAAGCAACGTCGACCTTGGCGGAATTTGAACTCAGAATGTAAAACCGGAAGAAATACATTCTTGTCCGAAGTGCTAACGCTTCTCCAAGTTTGCCGAGAATCTCCCATCAAGAAGTGAAAAAATAAAGAAAAATTTTGGAGAACTATAGTTGATCGAACCAAGACCAGAGAAAAGGCTGAAGGTTTGCACATCATTAGCATTGGCGCAGGAGTGGCTGTGTGGTAAGTAGCTTGCTAACCAACCACATACTTCCAGGTTCAGTCCCACTGCGTGGCACCTTGGGCAAGTGTCTTCTTCTATAGTCTCGGGCCGACCAAAGCCTCGTGAGTGGATTTGGTAGACGGAAACTGAAAGAAGCCTGTCGTATATATGTATATGTATGTGTGTGTATATGTTTGTGTGTCTGTGTTTGTCCCCCAGCATCGCTTGACAACCGATGCTGGTGTGTTTACGTCCCCGTAACTTAGCGGTTCGGCAAAAGAGTCCGATAGAATAAGTACCAGGCTTACAAAGAATAAGTCCTGGGGTCGATTTGCTCGACTAAAGGCGGTGTTCCAGCATGACCGCAGTCAAAATGACTGAAACAAGTAAAAGAATAAAAGAATAAAAGAATACTTGACCACTCAAGGTAGATGCAAATTGCTGCCATAGAACAGGAGTTTCTTAACTCTTTTATAGTTCTAGAACCTCACCCGAAAGGATTATTCTGTACATTTCCATGCTCCCTCCGAAGCCATCATTACCACCAGTTCTGTTAGGTGCCAGTATGATTTCAAAAGATTTAACTAGCTTGGTCTTACTTCATATATGGAAATCTAGAACTAGACAGGAACAAAGATCATAAGGATTTTGTCATATTTAAAGAAAACTAATGCTAACAGTCAAGTTTCTCACAGATTTTGGTTCCAAGTTATTTGATGGTATTGATTCACTCGTACAAGAACATCTTCTCTAGAGAGAAATATATCTTGCTACTGGAATATATATATATATATATATATATATATAAATTACCTTGCCATGACAGTTGGACACACGTGCGTTTTAACTTCTCCAATTTTTCTTCTCAGAAGAAGAGTGAATACTTGAAATATTAAGACATTTCCTTCTTTCCCCTCATTTCTTGAACGTCAAGCGAATACCAATTCTGTGTTTAATTTTGCTTCGTCTTTGTGTTGTATTCTTTGCAACCTCTGCGATATATATATATATATATATATATATATATATACACACACACACACACATGTTATATACAAGCATACATACATACACACATATACATATATATATGTGTATATATATATACACATACATACATGCATGCATACATACACGCGCGCGCGCGCACACACACACACACACAACGATGTTATGTAATGTGATTTTTGCGCAGTAGAATGAAAGCTGATATAAATAACTAAGTAAACGTTAAAAGTTGAATCTAAATATGATCCATTTCCTAATTACCATTAATGTATCTTTCATTATGAGTGCTTGGCTGATCAAGTAGTCGCTAATGCGATGCACATAGCTAGCGAGATCCGGAGAAGAGACAGGTGCAACTATCTGACCAAGTAAGGTCGCAATATTTCCTTAAACCAGTTCACATGTTGAAAAATCAATTTCTTCGCCAACTATAGAACGAATACTAAGTATAACGAAAAGTCGATAAACTTTCTAGTTGCAAGGATTTGTGTGAATCTTTTGAGCAGATTTCATCTGCCGATGAAATCTTTCAACAATGCCTTTGGCTGCAGGAAGATAGGCTGCTGTGTGCGTCTGTCTGCAACCAAAGAGTCGGTGAAAAGATTGGATTAGAACCGACGTCACACGTCTAACGTGATCAAAGCAGATGTGACAAAACATGATATACAATATTGAAACAAAGTCTTTAGAATATCTTCCTCTGTGGAATCTGTCGACACGATGGATTCAGGCGACCTAGTGAAACAGTACTTGTAGGTAGGTATGGCTGACTAGTAAGAAGCTAGTTTCTCAACCACTTGGTTTCGGGTTCAGTCCCACTGCGTGACAACTTGAGCAAGTGTCTTCTACTATGCATAATGTTGTGAAGGAAGCAGAGGTCCTACAGTGTTGATGTGTATATATATTAGAAACGTGCACCAGGATTAGCAAAGATGCACTTTAAACTTTTGGCAAGCAATGCAGCTCTTGACTCATTCATAGACATCGTTGTTTACATCAGTCTAGAAAACCGAGCTGATCTACTTTTGTGATATATATATATATTTCAACATGTGACAGAAAGTGTGGAACGGAAAAAATAGAAAAAATGTAGAAGGTGAGACTTAAGATTCTCTCATGTTCAGTTGATATATCACACAAGATGAAGGCGGCGAGTTGGCAGAATGGTTAGCGCGCCGGGCTAAGTTCAAATTACGCGAGGTCGACTTTGCCTTTCGGGGTCGGGGTCGATAAAATAAGTACCAGCCGAACACTGAGGTCGATGTAATCGACTTAGCCCCTCCCCCAAATCTGCTGGCCATGTACTAAAATTTCAAACCGATATATCATACAAGATGGATGCAGCAGTTGTTGAAGACAGAGGAACGAGATGATTATTCAGAGAAGACGACGAACCACGAACTCCATTTTCATATATCACATGACCCAAGAAAGATTGAGAAGGGACTGAAAACTGGTTCATTATTAGGTTAACCATTTCACCAAAATAGCCTATCGAAAAGTAAGTGAAGCTGTACTTCGTCTTCCGATTCAGAAGAACTGTTCTTTCCTCAAGCCCTAGGTTTTATATGGCCGGTGACCCGGTTTCCATGGCATATAAGTGACCGAAATCACAACATTTGTGGGACGCCGGTCCATCACTGGGCTCAAGACCAGCAACTTTGTGGGGAGGGGCTAACGATTCGACCAGCTGGCCTCCTTTCAGAAGAACTGAAAATTAGCAAATCTTTGATGTTTGTTTAAACGAAGTTTAAGCCACGAAAAATTTCATCAATGAACCGTTGAAAGGAATTAGTCGTCGCATTTTTCAAATGAAATGGTATCCTTATAAATTCAAACATGTCTATTTTCGTATTTCTGATATTTATTGAGCTTTTAATGCAAGTCTATAAGAGATGTTATCCTAGGACAAACACTGCAGTAACTAACCAATTGACAATGTGTGTACATTAAATATGACGTATAGACGATTATTTTAATTAAATATTGCCTCAATTGTGTATCCCGGATGCCCAAGTATGTCACAAGTGCTGTTTTAGTTGTATCACAAGATTCAATTGGCATCTGGTTATAAGCCCTGACAATGTCGCTTTTGCCAAATATATTGGCACCGCTCAAGGAAGATCAAAAATTGTGGGTATGCGCTATATGATTCTGATCGGTAACTATACGAGTATTAAGTATCCGTTATTCGCAACAAGGGCGCCAGTCAACAGGGGTTTCCTTTGAGATTAAATAGAGAGGTGAAGACCAGTTGTTGTTTGAGGGCTGTATAAATGTGACTGAACTTTTGTTTGGTAATCTTCAATCGGTCAGGCACAAGGTTGCAAGATCTCGAAGAATCGGGTGGTCGATTGCTTAAAATGTGACGAGTCACCGAGTGAGAAAGTATCTTCTTATCAACTATAAAACTGAGGCGGCAAGTTGGCCGAATCGTTATCACGTCGGTCAAAATGCTTAACTGGATTTCTTCTGGATCTTTAAGATCTAGTTCAAATGCTACCGAGGCTGATTTTGTCTCTTAGCCTTTTGGAGTCGATAAAATATGTACCTGTCAAGTACTGGAGTTGATGCAATCGACTACTCCTCCTCCCCATAATTGCTGGCCTTGTGCCCCAAACAGAAGGAATTATTAAACAGAACTTGTGAAGGTGCGTGGACTCAGTGACGTAGCCAATACGGAAGCAAGGGCAGCGACCGCTTCCACCGAGCATATTTTTCAAATTGTCTCAATTTCCATGACCACTTGTGTGATAAAAGTCGAACATCTGTGTTTTTGTTAATCGTATTGCCTTGGAAGAACTTTCTGAAATCATTACTTTATTTGACTAACCTCCTATGTTTTTGAACTGTGTTATGTTGGTGGCTGCTGGCATCTGAAGAACCAAAACACCCTGACGTCATAACCTCTTGACACTGGACGATTCCATTGAGTTTCATCTTTTTCACGTCACTTCGATATCAGTAGTTGCAAGTTTCATACATAATTACATTGTTACTGAAACATGAAATTAATGAATGTAGAATACAATTACTTATATTAAAACTAATGAGATATTTTGCCTAATATAAGACAAATGAGTTAAAAATTGTTTAATATGTTTCACGGCGCCTGTTTTTTTTTATGTGCTCGCTCACCCAAACTTTAGAACCTGGCTACGCCTCTGCGTTGACTAGTGGTTAGGCTGTGGGACTCGCAATCGTTAAATCTTAGGTACGATTCCTGAACCGAGGTACATTGTATCCTTAAGCTAGGCTCTCGATTCTACATTGCTTCAGTCCTCAATTGAAAATGTGTGTTAGTGGTATCTAGGCGTTAATCTTGGACGAGCTAGCGTCCTTTACAGGGGTGAATATTGTATTCTCTCAGTTGCTTATACATCATGGAAATTGGGATGTTTCGGTTATAGAGCCTACAGTCTCGTGTCAGAGCTATTTATGTATTCTACATGTTCTATCTCTAGTATTAGGAAGAAGTGCTCTGAGTTCAACTCTAGATAAATTTAACTTTACCTTACATCACTTCAGGGTCAATAAAATAAAGTACTGCAGGAAAATAATGATTTCTAATTTAGGCTTTGAGCCTAAATAGAAAAAAAATTATTATTAAATGCAGGACGTGTGATAGGATACTGGCGATGAATGGCGTTGTAACACACACACACACACACACACACACACACACACACACACACACACACACACACACACACACACACACACACACACACACACACACACGTACGTGTGTAAAGTTTGCTCAAACAAGATCTAATTGGGACAAGATTCTTCACTTTTGATATCTTTGGGATTGAGAGACAGAAAGACAGAGAGATAGAAAGACAGAGAGATAGAAAGACAGAGAAACAGACAGAGACCGAGGGAGGAGAGATTGAAGGAAAGAGAGAGGGGAGAGAAAGAGTGAGAGAGAGAGAGAAGAGAGGGAGGGGGGAATAGAGGGAGGGGGAAATAGAGGGAGAGGGCAAGAGAGAGAGAAAGAGAGAGAGAGAGAGAGAAAGAGAGAGAGTAAAAGAGAGAGAATCGATCACAGGTTTACTGATTGTATTTGCATTTGTGTACTACACCCTGCAGCACTCCAAACACTCGTGTAATACACGCCCAAATATACGTAGACACACTTACACACATACACACATTAGACATTTACAGATGCAAAGATAAATATCCATCCATTTGCTGATAATAGAAAACTTAATTTGCTGAGAGAAAACAAAACTCACTGTGAAAGTCACGTAAAGCGCGGAATACTAGATAATGGATCTGATATATTCCACTCACTTTCAACCCTTGTTTTCTTGTCTATCTATCTATCTATCTATCTATCTATCTATCTATCTATCTATCTGTCTGTCTGTCTGTCTGTCTGTCTGGTTGTCTGTATGTCTGTCTGTCTGTCTGTCTGTCTGTCTGGTCTACCTACCTACCTACCTACCTATCTATCTATCTATCTATCTATCTATCTATCTATCTATCTATCTATCTGTCTGTCTGTCTGTCTGTCTGTCTGTCTGTCTGTCTGTCTGTCTGTCTGTGGTCTCTCTCTCTCTCTCTTTCTACCCCTCTCTCTATCTATCATTCTGTCTGTCTCTCACACTGTCTCTCTATCCACGTATCTATTTCCGATACTCGCGCATACACATGTAATAGATATATATATATGTAGTTTTTTTCCCCATACAGGCGTGACTCCCAACCACATGGTTCCGAGTTCAGTTCCAATGCGTGGCACCTTGGGCAAGTGTCTTCTACGATAGCCGCGGACTGGCCAAAACCTTGTGAGAGGATTTGGTAGACGGAAACTGAAAGAAGCTTGTCGTATATATATATATATATATATATATATATATATATATATATATATATATATATATATATATATATGTATGTATGTATGTATGTATCTATGTATGTATGTATGTATGTATGTATGTATGTATGTATGTATGTGTCTGTGTTTGTCCTGCTATCATTGCTTGACAACGGATGTTGATGCGTTTACGTCTCCGTAACTAAACTGTTCGGCAAAAGAGACCGATAGAATAAGTACCAGGCTTACAAAGGATTAGTCCTGGGGTCGATTTATTCGACAAAAAGGTGGTGCTCCAGTATGGCCACAGTGAAAATAACTGCAACAAGTAAAAGAATATATATACCGTTTGTTATCTCCCCCTTTTCTTAGCTCTCCTGAAAAAAGAATTTCTAACTTCCGGTCAGCCATTGTTATGATCAGCCATTATTATGATTGACCGTTGACTGGACACTATTCAATTTTTTTTCTCCGTGTTTTTCTCCTTGTCTCCGTATTCTTTCTGTTGAAGAGCGTAGCTCGAAACGTCAAAGACTTTCCGTATTCCCGAGCGTCATACTAATACATCCTTTTGTTATTTACACCACCTGTCCTCGTCTGTTGTTGTTTTTTCGTATATTCTCCCATATATATATATATTATATATATATATATATATATATATATATATATATATATATATAGGAAAGACGTGTTTTTTCTGTCTCTTCTCTCTTGCACGTCTACCTAGCGTTTATAATAATTTTTCTATCGTCTTGGCTTAACAGCCCTCACCGTTTGTTTTTACTGTCTTGTTCTCACTGTCCTGTTCTTGTTAACACTTTCACCCTCCACAAAAAATCCCAAATTTTATTTAGTTTGCTTTGTGGTTGTCAAGCAGTGGTGACACACACATTCTCCATCCATCCATCCATCCATACGTACATACGCATATATATATATATATATATATATATATATATATATATATATATATGACGGGCTTCTTTCAGTTACCGTCTACCAGGTCTACTCACAAAGTTTTGGTCAGTCCGAGGTTATATAGTATAAGGCACTTGGCCAAGATGCCACACAGTGGACTGAACCCGGAATCATGTGGTTGTGAAGCAAACTTCTTACCACACAGCGACATCTACTTTTATTATTTGTTTTCTCCCTCATACAAGTACAGCTGAACTGTACTTGTGGTTTACGATCTAATGGTGTTTCTTTTCATCTTAAACGTGATATGCTCATGAAGTGATTGTCACAGAATTGACTTGAGATATATATTTTGTGGGATATGGCCTGATTTAGCATACCCTTTGCGCTATTACCTGATGAGTCTTTACTTACCAATGCTGCTGATACAATACTAAAGCGATGTAATATATTTAATATATTATGTAATAATGTTTCCACAAGTATCCGCTGCTAAAGTGGAGTTGAAACAATTGCTCAGGCAACTTCGATTTGATGGAGTGAGCGAGCTAATGCAAAGCACATACGTTTGATCACTATAAACAAATCATTTGTGCTGGTCGTTCGGCAAAAAAGTTAAACGCTCATACGTCGTCTTCGACCGGCAAGTCCATCATACATACATACATATATATATATATATATATATATATATATATATATATATATATATATATATATATATATATATATATACATGTGTGTGTATGTGTGTGTGTATGTATGTACTTATATATGTGTTTGTATATACATATATATACACAAACACACAAACAACAAGCACACATTTACACGTATACACTCATACAATGTCTCTCTTCGTCTCTCTCCCTCTCTATATACAGGGTGCGTAAGGTATTTGAGGAC
The DNA here is from genome assembly GCF_046866305.1 of Octopus bimaculoides. Lineage (NCBI taxonomy): Eukaryota > Metazoa > Mollusca > Cephalopoda > Octopoda > Octopodidae > Octopus > Octopus bimaculoides. The sequence continues at coordinate 123,495,023 of NC_142931.1, forward strand.
ATACCTTTTTGGGTCGTTGCTGCAGTTTTTGCTTCTGAAGTTCCAAGTGTTATGCATACAAAATTTCCTGCAACTGTCATGGTTTTAGGAGTTGTCAGCAATGAAGGACATGTGATGCCTCCTTACTTCTTTCCACAAAGCCTTAGAGTTAATTCTGCCGCCTGCATTGAGGTCCTGGAAATAATTGTTAAGCCCTGGATAGACAGTGAATGCAATGACAGGCCATATGTATATCAGTAAGACTCTGCACTATCACACATGGCTCTAGTAACACAGGAATGGATGGCTGAAAATTTTCATGATCACATAACTCCTAACATTTGGCCTCCTAATTCCCCAGATCTCAATCTATTGGACTATTACATGTGGAGCGTTGTTGAGAGAGAGAGAGAGAGAGAGAGAGAGAGAGAGAGAGAGAGAGAGAGAAAGAGAGAGAGAGAGAGAGAGGGAGAGAGAGAGAGAGAGGGGTTTCAATGAACACGCTTATAACACCAAAGATTCTTTGAAAGTTGCCATAGTCAGAATAATGTCCAAAATGAACCAGGATCACTTGATTCGAGCATGTAGGTGATTCAGACCTCGTATAAAAGCAGTTGTTGAAGCTGAGGGTGGCTTTGTTGAATGGCATTATAGAAAACAAGGTTTATTTTTATCCTCATAGCATTTTTTGATAAATAAAATCATTATCTGTTATTATATATCTGTTTATTATTTTTTTTTTGTAAATATAAATCTGTCCTCGAATATCTTGCGCACCCAGCGTATCAATCTGTCTCTGTCAGTGTGTGCGTGCGCGCGCACATATATCAATCTTCTGCCTCCTTCGCTATCTGAACATCTCTCTATATCTATCTATATATCTATACCTCTCCTTACATGTATACGCACGCATGCGTGTGTGTGTGTGTGTATGTAACTGCGTGCTGTGTTTCTCTACGTATCTCTGGTTCTGGTATTATGATGCTGTAGTTAGTAGGGATTGGTTATAATTTGAACACACCTAGTGAGTTTTAACAAACCGACCTTAACTGGAATGCAAGCGATTTACTCAAATATGCCATACTGACTCGTTTGATTCTTTGCTGATAGAGAAAAGTAAAACGTGAGTTATGCCTTCTGCGTCATGGAACCTAGAAATATTCAACAAACCGAGCAATAAATTTCTGTTGGTGAAAATTCCTCAAATGTAACTCAAATTTTCTCAGAAATTACTGCTATTTCTAGGAAATGAAGCACTTGGTGGAGGTACATTAATAATTCTGAGTTTGATTTGAAGAAGATTTGGCTGTTATTTCTAGGAAATGAAACACTTGGTGGAGGTGCATTAATAATTCTGAGTTTTATTTGAAGAAGATTTGGCTGTTATTTCTAGGAAATGAAACACTTGGTGGAGGTGCATTAATAATTCTGAGTTTGATTTGAAGAAGATTTGGCTGTTATTTCTAGGAAATGAAACACTTGGTGGAGGTGCATTAATAATTCTGCCAGCTTCAATAACAAGTGCAGGCAATATTCAAGTATTTTGATGGCTTTTTCCCCTTATTAGCTATTATTCAATCAACTGAAACAAGTAGAATAATGTAATTCAAGCATAATAGCAGCCAAATCTTCTTCAAATCAAACTCTACCATCATTTAGAAAATGTGTTACTGAGTACTAGCGAAAAATTGTTACAAACACAGATACGCACAGCGTAATTTATTATATAAACAATATATGCGTATAAATTACTATTTTTCTGTAATTTTGTCTGCTTCAAAAGAAAACAAACCAAAAAACCGGATGAAATATGTCAACAAGGGATTAATACAATATACACCGCCACAGCAGTAACTGTATTCAGCTGAATAGACGTCAGTGATTGGTTGAAATTACAGAAATACGACAACTTTAACATGAAATAACTTGCGATGCACAATTTTTTGCTAAGAAGGCTAAGAGAAAAAGTTGTTTTATATGACACATTCTACCAGTGTCCAAAGTTTGAAAGTGTTTCGTTAAGAAAACAAGTGTTGCCCGTCAAACCAAAAAGATCCCAGTCCCGCAATAGATCGGCGTCTTGTTTACAGGAATGTTGTGATTGGTCACTTATATGCCATGGATACTGAGTAACCAGCTTTGAATCCTAGGACACAAGAAAATAGTGGTTTCAAATTTTGGCGCAAGGGATGAAAGGCAAAGTCGACCTCGGCGGAATTTGTACTCAGAATGTAAAGACGGACGAAATGCCGCTAAGCATTTTGCTCAGCTTGGTAACAATACTGCCAACGCACCGCCTTAATACTCAAGAAAACTATTAATAACAATGAAAAAGTAGATAATGCTGATAAAAAAGTGAAAAGTTGATTGTAATACAAAGCAGTCAGGAACCAGTAATTAATAAACAAATTTGTTTAAAGAGATGCCGTATATTATTGTTTAGCCTTGTGGTTGTCAAACTGAGAAATACCATGCTCTGTTGAAATATTTGAGAAATTTCTTAACACCCTCCCCCCCTCTCTCTTTATTAATGAGATGACAAAATAGATTTTGCATTCGTATAATTCTTCTTTCTTCACTGAGGTATTTGACATGTTTAAAAAGTTGGAAGCCATCTTAATTCATTCTTCCCTTCTGCAATACTTACAGGCTGCGCCACTAATAGTGACTGTGTGATAAGAAGCTTGGCTCCCTGCCACATGGTTCTGGGTTCAGTCCCACTGCATGTCACCTTGGGCAAGTGTCTTCTGCTATAGCCTTGGGCTAACCAAATCTTGTGAGTGATATTGGTTCACAGAAACTGAAAGAAGCTCGTCGTAATATGTGTGTGTGTGTGTGTGTGTGTGTGTATTATCAACATATTCAGAATACCTGGGCATCTTTAAAGCGTAGAAACAAATGCCGGTGAGGGACACATCGTTCCATGGTTGACTCTTATCTTTGTGAATTTATGTGGAGGAGATATGAGAACGATAATCTACTATAATAATACTCTTGTGTTTTTCTCCGTCATAACATATGAACGGCAAAGGAAGAGGTGATAGATGAATAAGGAAGGCAGGGGTGATGGCAAACTTGTGGGGTGGTGAGCATTAAAGGCTGAAAAGAAAAAGTAATAGCGTTTCAACTCTGAGTATATGTGTATATGTGTGCGTGTACAAGGAAAGTATGTGAATGTATGTGAACATTGACAAGTGTATTAATTTGATTTACCATCCATATTTATATATAAAATACTACAAGTAGCTGTCATTTTTGACGGCACAAGGCCAGCTAGTTTATTTTATAAAATCCAAGCGTTTATTGCAAACTTTCGTTCTTGAGTTTATCTTAATTAATGTCTGTTTTAAGCAATGTTTTGACTGTTATTTCGAGCAACTCCTGTTGGTTTGCTCGTAGCTTTTAAATATTTAACTTGCTCGCGAATCTTTTAATGTTTTTCACTGTTTACTGTAGCTAGTTTAATGTTTTGACATGCGTGTGTGTATGTATGTATGTGTTCATGGCAAATAAGTCGAAAGGTAAGCTATTATTATAAATCGGCACGAACTTTCAGGACAACCCAATAGTTTAAGAGAACTCTTCGATATTTTAGCCAGCCAAAGAATTAAACTGAGATTTTTCGGCAGTTAATATTTTATCTTCATTCCAATATCTTCTGAAACATTCCGTAGTGAAAATCTTCCCAAGCAGAAAGTTATACGCCTGTCACTGTTCTTACGCATATATATGTACGTGTAAAAACTAACACTTCCTTTTTCCGAGCTGAGATTCGAAACCGAATCTAAGGATTCTCGCTTGTCTGATCCACCACTGACCAAACAGACGCGAAAGAAATTTCTTTGTCCTGTCAAAAAAATGATGGATGGTTTCCCTTCGACCTTCGACCTCATCCGTGTCATTTAAGGTTCAAGTGGACAGGAGGCGACCTACATAGGTAGGAATTTCTCCTGTGGTATGTCTGTCCTTCTAGCTGTCACGACCATTATAAATACAGCAATCCGTCAAGGGACGGCTGAGTGAGATAGCCAGAGGCGAGATGGCCAGCAAGTAACTTCGCCAGTTAAGCAGGTAACACAGAACCAGATATTCAGCATGAACGATCCAACACAGTAGTAAACGCAGAACATGAACAGACTACCCTATCATATCGACACAGAATTTACCCTGTTAATTTCTTCTTCGCCAGCTCGAAGTAAGTTGGTAATGTGATGTAGTGAAATATTCGGTATATACAAGCAAATGCAAGTGTCGTTTAGATAAATTATTTAAACTACAATCCGATGCTTTCCCAATGTTTTACTTTGATGTCGTCCACATGCCTATTTCATCTGCTACCTCACCATCTTTCCCACTACATTTGTCTTCTCTTTCTCTTTTTAATTTAGAGTAAATTTTCACCGGACACCTACTTAGTAGCAAGATTGTGAAGGAAAGTGTCTTGTTTTAACCACCATCCTTTAAATTTTAAGGTCTTGCAGATTTTTATAGTTCCACATATCGTGTTCATTTGTAGCGCATGGATTAAGGATTTGCATTATCTCCCCAAGATCCCAAGTTCAGCCATACTTTGCTCCAGACATGTTGGTATGTATCCTGTTTCTCCAATAATAATGACTATGAAGCTGAAAGTGTATGTATGTATGTATGTATGTATGTATGTATGTATGTATGCATGCATGCATGCATACATACATACATACATACACACACCCATACATTCATACATACATACTTATATACCTACATACTTCTCTGGATTTGAGAATATGGACTACTGTTATTTTTCCTTGCTTAAATACTCTTGACTATTAATTCTGCCATGAAGGGAAACCATTGGGCCGGCGGATTTCCAAGATATAGCCCCCGCCCCCAGATCATCACAGATCCTCCTCCATGTTTAACAGTTGGAAGAAAGAAGTCTAGGTCAAATGCTTCTTTTGACTGTCTCCACGTATACTCGGCTGGTGGTCGTTAAGTAAAGGATGACTCGTCTGAGAAAATAACATTCTTCCACTGCTCTAGGGACCAATTCTGTAGGTTTTTACTCCACTCTAAACGCTTTGCAACGTTTGCTTTTGAAAGTAGTGGTTTTCTGATTGCAGCTCTCCCATGAAATCCGGCTTTGTGCAGCTCCCAGCGAACAGTTTTGTGGAAACTGGGTTCTTGAGGTGTTCATTAAGCTCTGCAGTAATTTTGGGAGCTGTACTTTTGTGATCCTTTCTAACAATTCGCGTAAGAGTCCGATGGTCCCTATCTGAAAGTTTTGGTTTTCTTCCGGAGTTTTGTTTCGACGAGGAGGTTTTTCCTTGTTTCTCAGAAGCTGTCACTACTTTCAAGACAGTACTTCTTGATACACCAAACATTTCCGTTGTTTTCGCTTCGCTAGCGCCTGCCATACAAGCACCAACAATTTGACCTCTTTGAAAGTCCAATAGATCTGTCATTTTAATGAATTTTAATTACCTTTTTCTGAGCCTTCATCATTGCCCAAACTTTATCGTACGTTCCAATTATACAAGCACGAAAGGAAGAGAAGGTCTTCTCCAATATTGCGTGTCCCCAATCGCCATGGTCCTCTGTCATCTCCTTTTTGAGAAGCACATGTTCATGTACATTCTGAAATATGTCTGTGTGTACACGTGTTATTCACAAATGTATAAATGCATATAATTCAAGGCTTCATGTAACACACCCAAGCACTCGAACATATAATTATATACACACAAACACACAGCGACTCAGCTGACTGACAGATGGACAGACAAGCAAACCGACAAACAGGTACACCAGAGAAATGTGAACGAACTGCAAAAGAAACGAAGGACATAGCAGTAAAAGTAGAACAACGTCTAGAGTGTTGCCTCTGACAGCTGTGATATGTAAACAGTAACTTTAATGGCTGCAGTAAGTCTTTACACAAACAACAAAAGACTACTTACTCACTTGGTATTAACTCACAAAAGAAAGACATTGTTGTTTCTGAAAGAGAAGTTTCTTTCTCCTCTCCCTCCCGCTCTCTCCCTGTCTCTCTCTCTGTCTCTCTCTGTGTCTCTCTCTGTTTGTCTCTCTTTCTTTCTTCTAGGTCAATTAAGTAAGTTATTTGCAAGCAGCTAATGCTGAAAGTTTATGTTGACCTGCCGTAGGAATGAATACAGGTGCTGTAACAGAAGCATATTGGTGTAACACAAGCAAATTGTTGTAACACAAGCAGATTAGTGTAACATTAATAAGCTGCTGCATTGGCACTGTGTTACAAGTGTTACAATATACTGGTTCCAATTTATACGAGTGCAGAGGTTCTCAGACTGATAGTCATCCCATCCCCCACCAAATATTAGTGTAATTTTTTTGCTCTACTCCTCACCTCTTTATTAATGAGGAAACAAAACAAGAATTAGCATAGTGGCTGTGTGGTAAGAAACTTGCTTCCCAACCACATGGTTTCGAGTTCAGTCCTACTGCGTCGGGCCGACCAAAGCCTTAAGAGTGGATTTTGTAGACGGAAACTGAAAGAAGCCCGTCGTATATGTGTGTATTTATTTGTGTCTGTGTTTGTCCTTCCACCATCGCTTGACAACCGATGTTGGTGTGTCACTAAAAATTGGCATCACAGTAAACTGGTGCTACTGCATACTTCTGTCACTATGTATCAAGCGTCACTGTCTACAAGTGTTACTGTCCTCTAGTGTAACTGATGTGTGAAAAGGTGACATTTTATACAGTGCTGTAACACATTCTTGTTTAACAAATGCTAGCGTCTATTTTCACATTGAAGAAAAAATATGTTTGTTACGAATTCTGTATACATAGTTTATTACGAATTCTCTATACAGTGGTGAGGATATTGCACTCATGATCGCAAGAGCGTGGGTTCGGCACCCGGATCAGAATGGGGCGATGCGTTGTGCTTTTGAGCGAAACTCTTCATCTCACGTTGCTCTACAGTCACTTCAGCACTTGACGTGTAGTACACCGTGCACCTGTACAGACAATCGATTTGATAACAGGAAGTGAGCTAACGTACAGCACAAACATTTGATCACAATAGTCAAATCATTTCTGCAGGTTGTTCAACAAGAAATTGTAGAACCGTCTTTCTCGGATTGAGGTACTACTAAGAAAGAGTTACATATTTGTTTATAACAACGTTGTATTGGTGATGTATTTTATTCTCGCTCATGAATTGTTTACAAATCCTTTATGCTTGTCAAATTATAATTACTATCACTGCAAGAAGCTCCACGCTTCCAAACTTCAGTAACTAGAAAGCCAGGTAGGCGATCCCTGACGAGCCTTTAATGAAAGCCGAAACTAGTTAGTTGGGTCCTCATTTTTAACTGCTGAAGCGCCTATAGTTCCTCCGCAGAATTTGTTTTCAATACATATGGTTATTAAACATACTGATGTGATTTTGGTAAATATATTTATTTATAAACTCCATAAACTCGCTAGTATATTGATGTGTGAGTTGGTGTCTATGTTTATGTATGCTAGTGTAAATCGGAGAAAATTTCTTGTAGTTTTTACTCTCTTAAGGGAAGCAGCTCTTTGAAACAAAGTAAATATTTCATTAATTGTATTTGAGTTACAAGATTCTTGATGTGAACTCGTGTGCTGAAACAAATTTTGTTGTATGTTGGGAGAGTCATAAAGCCAATAGCAAATACATGCACTGGTCCACTTCTTTATTATATGTCAAATTGGTTAATTATTTAACCAAACAACTAATTGATCGCTTGTTTGATCAATTGGTTTAACAATCAATCAGGTGTTTGTCAATGTCTTTTCATCGCCGATCGTGAGTTCATCAATAATATGCTCTCTCTTCTCCAGGTCTTCAAATCTGTTTCAAGGTAGAGATTGATTAAGTAAATACCATTCTTAGTAAATATTGAGGTCTCGAAGGTGGTCTCACTCCAATAACTGAGATTTGTAAAGGAGTATATTGCTTCGTGGGAAGTATTCAAGAAACAAATGAAAAATAGTTTTGATAAAATTCGGTGGTGCACCAGCATGACCGCAGCCACTTGGCTGAAACACATAAATAAATAAATAAATAAAATAGTTATGACTTTATTTATAGTAGAAACTAAAATAAAATATATAAATCATAAAATACATGGGAAATAAATAACTTTAGCATTGTATTCATGGAAATTGTAAAAAATTAATTGTTGTGAGTGGTTTGTGGGCTTTTTATTTTTCCTGAGAAAAAAAAAACTACGCAACAGAAATTTATAGAAATACGTATTTATGAAATATGAATATTATTTTAAGTGAAAAGCGATCGAATGTGCTCAGGAAAAATAAAGCTGATTTAACAAGCAAATATGTCTGGAGATTAGCTTCACACACACACACGCACGCACACACACACACACACACACACACACACACACACACACACACACACACACACACACACACACTGTCCTTCCCCGTCCCTCCGTTTCTCTCTCTCTGTCACTGCCTCTCTCTCTACCCCCTCTCTCTCTCTCTCTCTCTCTCTCTCTCTATCTATCTATCTATCTATCTATCTATCTATCTATCTATATATATATATATATATATATATATATATATATATATATCTATCTTCCGTTTGAACAACCTTGCAGTAAGCATTTTAAGTGAATGACACGTATATTTTTAACATAATCCTCGGACAGAATCAGCGTGACCACAGTATATGAAAATTCCAGCCCTGACAATTATTACAGAAACAGTCAAATATTCATACGACCGGTTTCTTCTACATAAGTTTCCGTCTACACAATTTCGGTCAAAAGATTTAGGTTAATATAGGAAGATATAGTAGGAGTTGAACCCATGTTTCCATGCAGTGGGATCGAAACTCTTGAACAAACCCACTCGGCCATGCTTGCACACCCTCCTTCCACATACATACATACATACATACATACATACATACATACGTACGTACGTTTATATGTGTGTGTGTGTGTATTTAAACACATCATATACATAGACACACAAATATGTTAAGGGACATACTGCGCATATATAATGTATTAATTATATGACATGATGTATTCAATGTTCATATGTATATACTTGCATGTATATATATTTTCACATACACACATATATATATATATATACACCCACACATACATATACATATACATACATACACACGCACACATGTGTGTGAATGTATTCATAAGTATACGTAACTCTATGTATATATATATATATATATATATATATGTATGTATATAAATATATGTATGTCTATATACTCTGTGTGTTTTTAATACACGAGCGCACGTACACACACACTGCTAACGTTTGTCTCTACAAATAAGAACACACGCACACACACACACACACACACACGTGTGTGTGTGTGTGTGCGCGCGCGTGGTGTGTGGTGCATGCGTGTGTGTATGTAACTGTATGTATATGTGCGTGTGCGTGAACAAGAACAGAAACACAAAATGCGCGCACGCGCTCGCAGTTAGCTATCTAGATAGATGTGGCGTATATGTCATAAAGAAATTGTCCACAGATGTCGCTAAGGTATAAAATATGGTTCAAATTAAATACGAAAATATGAATGAGATAATTGTTGTTTTTCATTATTGTTGTTAGGTTCGTTGTTGTTTATTTAATTATTGCACTAATGAAAACCAGACAAAATAATAAAAATTTAAGATGGTTTTGATAAATACATTCACAAAATCATGATATATTGTGTGGGTTTTCTCTTCTTGGTATTTAAAAAGAAATTTGCTTCTTTGTTTCTGAAGATTTCCTTCCCCACAGTTTCTTTGCCTGTAAATAACCCACCGCCACTAAGCCACCCTGCCATCTCGCACAGTTGTTTGCCATTATATTTTATGATATTCTTTCATTCTTTTAATGGTTTCATTATTGAACTGCTGCCATGCTGGGGTATCTCCATCGAGAGATGCTAATCGATCATATCTACCCAACCAACTCCCAACACATTTCAGTCTGGTAACTTATTTTATAGATCTCAATTGAATATTTTAATGGTGCGTGGCCAAGTGATTAGAGTTGTTGGGCTCACAATCATATAATCATAAGTTCTAATTCCTGATCGGAGTGACGTGATGTGTCAGTAAGTGCTTAGTGGGTGCCAAATCCAGATTCAAAATTTTTCAGAAATAAGGACAATTTTTTTCAGTTTCATTTAGCAAAACAAACGCAGGTATAATAATAATGATAACAATAATTGTTTTACTTCTCAGAGCGTTCGGTCTTGTTTGCTCTGGTATATTTTGAGTGCAGACAGCAGTCTGCTGTCATTATTATACTGAAAGGTCGGGCAGTCTGCTGTCATTAATATACTGAAATATCGCGTCCGTCATCTACTATCGCTTGACCGTCGTGCCGTGTCCTGGCAACCGTCTGATTACGCTAGAGCGTATACTCTTCCGCTTATAGTGGAAGAGACACGTCCCGATGGTCAGGTGGTCTATCTGCTGTCAACACCTGCTGAGTGGTGGCCTGGGCGTGCCGTTGTTGATAATGCGCAGGCATGCAATGAGGCTACGACCTCTCCAGTGTTTCCTTGGCGGTGAACAGGTGTGGTCGCTGTTCGCAGCTAGTTTCTTTAACGGAGCTGCAGTCCTGGGTACAACAGAGACCAAGGGAGAGCATTTGGAAAATGGAATGTCTTCAAACGCTCACAGCCCTCAGTCAATCGGACCCTGAGATTGGTGGATCGTCCACTTTAGCTTTTTATAAAGGATTAGTGGAGGAAAAGTGCGACGACATTCTTGGGAAGACCTTGGGCGTCGAAGAAGATCAACTAGCCGCCCTTTTCCGGAGAGCTTTCGGGCCTGGACCAATGGATAATTTCCAAAAATCTCTGGCCTGGCAGTGCTACCGGGGAGCTTTTCCTGTTCGCAATAAACTTTACAGGCACGGAAGCGCCGTCAGCCGAGCATGTCCGAGATACGCGCAGGATGACGAGATGGTCCTGCATGCACTCGTCCAGTACCCGAACATTATTGACCTGTAGGCTTATGTCGAACACCTGTTGTCGCGTGTGGGACGGGTCTGGCTGTCAACTGAATCCATCGTCAAGATCGCCCGTTGCCTTCCTTTAACCGGGATGGAAAGGTTGTGTTTATATGCCTGGTGGCCATGACGAAAGAGGTTGTCTGGTGGACGAGATTGAAGGGGTTGAAGACAAACACTTTTCTCTTTGGCCAATCAACTTCTTCAAGTTTCACTTGAAAAGGAAAATAAAGGTAGAGAGGAAAGTTTCGTCTTCTAGTCAGTTTGCTGAAAGGTGTCTGTTTTTGGATTTTATAGATTTTGCCCTGGTCTAGCTTTCGTAATTGTGCAGTTTGTATATATCTCCTTAATTTTTATTGTGCGTTTAATTTGTTGTAATAAAATATGCTTACATATTCGAAAGAAAGAAAGGAGAAAAAAGGGTAAAATTTTCACAAAAAAATTGTAGATATTAAAGTTTTAAAGTTTTGTATGTCCGGCCAGAGAAAACTGTAGTGTTCTTGCAATAAAAAGGATGTTTACTTTCTCGAATATTCAGGGAGAAAGGAAACGAAAGAAAAGAAGGGTAAAATTTTCATAGAAAATTGTAGATATTAAAGGTTTTAAATTTTCTTAAGATGGTCGTTTGTATGTCCAGACAGAGAAAACTGTAGAGTTCTTGCAATAAAAAGGATGTTAGGTTTACATTTTCGAATACTCAGAGAGAAAGGAACGGATAGGTATTCCCAGAAGTTGTAAATATTAAAGTTCTTTTAAAGTTTTTAAAGATGATTGTTTGTGTGTTCGTCCAGAGAAAATTATAGACATGTAAGTTTCTAACCTTATTTTAGGGGAATTTTAAAATACTCACAGGAGATTGTAGATTTTCCAGTTTTTGAAAGTTATTTTTCAGTTGTTCTGCTGGGTTGTATTAGTGTTTCTTTGTCTTCGGCTACTGACTGGTCAGCGCAGCGAAGAACACGTCCAGCCGCTGTCATGGCTAGCACTCTCTCCTTGTTTCCCTTTATTATTATTATTATTATTATTATTATTATTATTATTATTGTTGTTCAGTAGTTTTATTTTTATAACGTGCTTTCACTTCACTACCGAGCGCAGCTCTGTGCGCCTTGGGTATGTGCTGTGGTTTGCTGTGATGCTCTTATGGTTACTGTATTGAAAGTGTTTTGCGTAGGATGTGTGCAGTGCCCAGTAGTGCAATTTTCTGTATGTTATATATATTATTATTATTATTATTATTATTATTCAATAGTCATTATTACGTGCTTTCACTGCACTACCGAGCACAGCTCTGTGTGCCTTGGGTATGTGCTGTGGTTTGTTGTGGTGTCCTTATTTTCACTGTATTGAAAGTGTTTTACGAAGGATGTGTGTGGTGCCTAGTAGTGCTATTTTCTGTATGTTATATACACTTGTTAGTCCTGGTATTTTTGTTATGTATTTGAATATTCTTTATATCATAACTAATGCGCCCACTGTGATATTATTATTATTATTATTCAGTAGTTTTATTTTTATAACGTACTTTCACTTCACTACCGAGCGCAGATCTGTGCGCCTTGGGTATGTGCTGTGGTTTGCTGTGGTGCTCTTATGTTTACTGTATTGAAAGTGTTTTGCGTAGAATGTGTGCAGTACCCAGTAGTGCAATTTTCTGTATGTTATATATATTTGTAAGTCCTGGTGTTTTTGTTATGTATTTGTCTGATTGTTATTAATTATTATTATTATTATTATTATTATTATTATTATTATTATTATTATTATTATTATTATTATTATCATTATATTTGTACATCAACAAAATCAGATAAATCCAACAATGGAAAAGTAATGTTTCAAATCAGTCCAAAAATGTATCTACGCTCGTTCGATTCAGTGAAGGAGTGTTTTTTTCTGGAGAATATCCAAACCGTTGTCCCCCATCACCAAAAGAACAAAAAGTTTAGTGGGCGTGTTTGCACCTCCTACACTCCGCGTTCCCATGCCTACGAATGTGTCATTGAGTAAAGCACGTCGTTTCACGTCGTTTCACGTCGTTTCACGTCGTTTCACGTCGTTTCAGTCTATTCAGCTAAAAACGAGTACCAGCCGAGTATTGGTGAAGCCTCTATCTGCAACCCCACAGCTATCACATACTCGAATATACGCTCGATCAGTAGTTGTGAAGACCGAAAGAGTGCAGTATATTCTCCTCGCCCCCGCATAAATACCTAAAACAAACTAAAGCAATTGAATGGCATGACAAATGGAAAATTACCTTGAATTGTTTTTAGTGGTACAGTCTGCTTGGTGATAAACCATATCTCATGCAGCCTGCTTTTCGAAAAAATACTGCCCATGTCTGAACTAAAGTATGGTACATTCTACAGGTCATGCTTGCTGATTATCAAATGGCTAAAATGCCTTTTAACATGAAGGCTGCAACTTAATATACTGCGTGGTTTCGCATGTTTATGTGCTCCAGTATGACCGCTCTCCAATGAGTGTAATTAGTAAAAGAATAAAAAGAATACTATAAATTCGGGGGAGAGGATATGTTGATTACATCAACCCCGGCGCTCAAGTGGTACTTTTTTTATCGACTCCGAAAGGATGAAAGGCAAAGTCGATCTCAGTGGGATTTGAATTCAGGACGTAATGACGGGCGAAATGCCAATGAGCATTTTTCCCGACGCGATAACAATTCTGCCAGCTCGCCGCCTTACGAATAGACTTATACTGTATTCCTAAACATCGCGAAATACTAAAGCTAGCTTTACATGATTTCATATTCAATTGTTTGAAAAGAAAATATAGCTATCGTTCATGGAACGCATACGACTTGTTATCTTGTGTGTGCTTATGGGTTGATTCAAGTGTATTTAAAATAAAAGAGTTTTGTAAAATCCTTCGGGAATATTGATTAACATTGCTTTCACAATATTTATGTTTGCTATAGTATATGTATACGTTTATCCCAAAATAACTATACAACTTTTGTATAATATTAATCTCAACTCTGTGCTATTTGTAGGAAGTTTGACTTAACCGGTCGGATAAAAATCAAACGTGCCAAAGACTTGAAATTTATCCACACATTGTATAAATATAGACTATTTAAATAAAACCCTATACCAGTTCAAACACAACAAACCTGATATTGTTATCTGGAAAAGAGAACAAAAGCGGTTTATTGTTATAGAGATTAACTACTCGGTAGATGACTGATAGGAAAATACATTATCTACAAATAATCACGGCTTACAGCACCATTGATTATGATTGCATATTCTTGCGTATAGTCATAATTATTGGTGCATTTCGTTAAAGATTCTTATATCCATAATTATCTTTTCACTGAGATATGCACCTTAAACACTAGCTATCATCTATGTTTATAATTATTGGTGTGTAGTACGATGCATTTTGATTATCATCTATAGCTATCGTCATCGGTGTAGCCAGGTTATATATATCCTATTCTCTAGTTCTTTATATCTATAGTTATTGATATATAAGGCTTCATACCTTCTTGTTCCTATATATATATATATATATATATATATATATATATATATATATATATATATATATATATATATATATATATATAGTTATCGGTATGCAACGTATGACAAGCTGTCACTTAAATCTATATTCATCGGTATAACAGGTTGTATAACCAAATAGAATCAAGTATAGGTTATCATACTTGATCAAGGTATCCTATAATTTTTATAGGTTGATGCATGCGTGGCTGCAAGATTGCAGGTGTGGCTGTGCGGTAAGAAGTTTGCTTCCCAACCACATGCTTCTGGGTTCAGTGTTACTGCATGTTACTTGGGCAAGTCTCTCAGGTCGACCAAAATGGATTTGTTAGTGGATTTGTAGACAGAATCTGACAGAAGCTCGTAGTGTTTCTAGCTGTGTGTGTATGTGTGTGTGTATGCTTATCTTTGTACTTGTGTTTGTCCCTAGCTACCGCTTGAGAACTGGTGTTGGTTTGTTTGCATTCCCTAACATAGCGGTTCGGTAAAAGTATCCGATAGAATATATACCAGGTTTTAAAAAAGTAAGCGCTGCGGTCGATTTGTTCAAACCAATCTACTTACCTACATACATACATACATACATACATACATACATACATACATACATACATACATATTACCCACATCATAAGCAGTTGTCCGAAAATGTCATCACGGTATTATCTACTGATGAGACATGACGTTGTAGCTAGGACACTCTATAATGAAATCCATCGGAAGGATAATCCTGAGGACAAAGAAATAAAAACCCACACTATAGTAGAAGCTATAGCCACTCATAATGAAAAGGAATACTGGTGGAATGTCTCAGTGAAAACCTCAATAAAATGGAAGCACAACAAACCTGATATAATGATTTGGGATAGAGCAGAAAAAACTGTGGACAGTTGTGGAAATTAGTTGCCTAGCGGATGTTAAAATAAAGCTGAAGATCAGTGAAAATCTACAGTTACTCTATCCAGATTACAAATTCAGGTTTATACCTGTAATTATTGGAGCACTGGGATATGTAACACACTGCCTAAATACCAATCTTGAGAAATTAGGCTTCTCAAAACCAGAAAGGAGAAAGCTAATTCGAAGGCTACAGATCCAATCCATCACTGGAACTGTAAATATCTGAAAAACTTTCCAGAAGTTTATTATTTAAATATATATGAGCATGTCTAGATATGTAACTATATGCGTGAGAATACATACATAAAACATACAAATCTGTACATACATACATACGTAGGTTCAAAAAAAGAAAAAGACAAAAAAGCAACAACAAAAAACAACAACGTGAGGACGTGATACAGATTGTGTTACTAGACGCTCGGGAAAGGAAAGAGAGAGAATATGACGTTTATGTACGTACGTACGTACATACATACATACATACATACATACATACATACATACAAACAAAAATACCCTGTTGTTAATGTTGAAATTCCAATGAACGAACCTGGGATCTAGGTTAGAAACCGGTTCTTTCTCTATTGGCAAGAAATCTTGCAATAAACTGAATAATGACATACGTACGTACATAAATACATACATACATACATACATACATACATAACTTACCTGGCATTCCGTTGATTACGACGATAAGCGTTCCAGTTGATCCGATTAACGGAACAACCTTCTCGTGAAATTAAGTGGAAGTGACTGAGCATACCACAGACACGCGTACCCTCAACGTAGTTCTTAGGCAGATTCAACGTGACACAGAATGTGACAAGGCTGGACCCTTTGAATCACAGATACAACTCATTTTTGCCAGCTGAGCGGACTGGAGCAAAGATAATTAAAGTGTCTTCTTCGAGGACACAACGTCCGTAGGGGAATCGAACTTGCGACCTTATGATCGTGAGCCAAATACCCTAAACCACGCGCCTTAATTACATACATACATTCATGCATACATACATACGCGTGGCGTGGCTGTCTGGTAAGAAGTTTGCTTCCCAACCGCATGGTTCAGTCCTACTGCGTGGCGCATTAGGCAAGTTTATTCGACTATAATCTCGGGTCGACCAAAGCCTTGTGAGTGAATTTGGTAGACGGAAACTGAAAGAAGCCCATTGTATGTGTGTGTGTGTGTGTGTGTGTGTGTGTGTGTGTGTGTGTGTGTGTGTGTGTGTGTGTTTGTCCAGCCACCATCGCTTGACAACAGATTTTGGTGTGTTTACGTCCCTGTAACTTAGCAGTTCGGCAAAAGAATAAGTAATAGGCTTACAAAGAACAAGTCCTGAGGTCGATTTCTTCGACTAAAAAAACCCTTTCTAGTGGTGTCCCAGCATGGCCGCAGTCAAATGACTGAAAGTAGTAAAAGAATAAAAGAACACACACACACACACACACACACACACACATATATATATATATACATACATAAACAAGCACACGCACACATACACATATGTACACTCGAACAAACACACACACACACACATAACAACGCGCACACGCACATACGTACATTCTAGCACAGACACACGACAACGCACAGACACACACACACACACACACACACGACAACACACACACACAGACACACACACACATACGTACACACACAAACACATTTATAAAGACAAATGCTAGCAAAAATAAGATTGTTTCGTTAGTGTCCCAGCTCTGATTCAGTTGTAAAACGAAAACAGGGAAAAAGTTTTGTTTTACATTTGTTAGACATTTGACATAGTCAGTGAGAATTTCTCACTCACGCGACCAAACTAGCTGACAGCTACTTCACCCTCGCCATTTTTTTTGTTTTTTTTTTATGAATAATCTATTTTAGGTAGAAATATATTTATAACAGTACCATACCAATTATTCGGCAAGCTTGGGACCGGAAGTGTTCCGGATTTCTGGATTTTGCAATTTTCTGGACACAGTTTATGTATGTATCAGGTCTTCCCATAAGTTCTGTCCGAATTTTGAATAAAGAAAACAAGTGATCAAATGTTATATCTAATTGAAATTTAATCATCAATGTATATATTTATATCACTGCCTCTACTTCTCTCTCTTCTCTCCCCACGTGACCGGTGTTCGGCCAAGCCTGACCTTTCTTTCTTGGTTCGGCCGCTGCCCGTGCAACATCTATATTCTTTCCTGTGTCTGTGAAATCTTGTATCCCAGCCGTAAGGCTTTACTTACACACACGCCAGCTTAATTTAATTCGTCCTTAGTCGAAAGACACCTGTTGTTATGTCCTGTTATTTGTATTTGTGTAATATTCTCCATTTATTCTTCCGTCCTAGTTTTCGTATACATTCGGTGCTTTCTTCCAAGGAATCTAATGGTCTTAGCTTAGTTTTTCCTTGGGGCTGGCCAGATTGGAGCAATCTCGAGTATAACTACCGAAATTGCAAAGATAATCTGGAACTCGACTGAGGAAAGAAAACTCCGAATGACCCGTCCTTGTTTTCTTTGTATCGTCTATCTGGATGTTTTGTTGTCCCTTTCTTGTATGTATATATGTATATATATATATATATATATATATATATATATATATATATATATATATATATATATATATATATTAATAGTAATAGTATGACAACAAAAGAATGAATGAGACCTCGATATTATGTAAATAGAGGAATATATCTGTAATATAACATGTGACAATTATTCGGTTGCCATAATAATACAATACTCTTTTACTTATAAAATATATTAAAAGATATATTAAAACTATGTGCATTTCCTTCTTTATATATATATATATATATATATATATATATATATATATATATATATATATATAAATCTTCGTCTATCGTTTCAAGTGACTGTTGTTTACTTTCATACGTCCACCCTGTATTATTTTGTTTGCTCAAGCCCTAATTCTCCGCAAATCTTGTGAAGTTCCTAGTCTTAGTATTAAAGGCATGAAACTAGGTATTAGTATTTTTCGGTCGATAACTGAGCACGTATTCCGGTTCTGGTGTCTGTCCTACATGTACGTCTTGTAGCATTTAATGCAGCCACGCAGCCCGACTAATGTTAACAGTAAATTTGTATACATTTTTGCGACTCTTTCCTTCTTTCTCTCTCGTCCTAATATTCCTTTTCTAGTAACCCTACTTCCTCTCTCCTCTCTCTCGTCATCTTACACTTAATTGTAGACTTTCTCCCTTCCTTCCCCTGTTCTCTCTCTCTCCTCCTCCTTCCTTTCTATCTGCTACTCACACGTGACCAGTGACTGATTCTTTATCTTTTGTCTTTTTGCCACTGGATGCCTAGTTCTGTTCACTATATCTATTTGAGGATTTCTCCCAGGCGTTAATCCATCATTTTTGTGTTTGACTCCAAGGCTATATTCATTTATCTATTGTCTTCGTCTATCATTTCAAATGACTGTTGTTTACTTTCGTACGTCCACTCTGTATTATTTTGTTTGCTTGAACCGTAATTCTCCGCAAATCTTGCGGGTGCCACCGATATATGAAGTTCCTAGTCTTATCGTTAAAGGCATGGAACAAGCTATTAGTATTTTTCGGCCGATAACTGATGAAGTACTATGGTTCTGGTGTCTGTCCTACGTGTACGTTTTGTAGTATTTAATGCATTTTTCAATTATTATATATATATATAGCAATGAGAAAATGGAGGAGATTAATAGGTGGTATTCATCAACTTACAGGCATTGTATTGTGTCACAGACGAATACCTCCTATTAATCCCCTCCATTTTCTTATTGCTATATAAATTAATGGTAAAATAACTTTTTACCGCACCCATTTATTGCACTTGGTAATGTAATTGCCATGCAATGAAAAAACACTAGTGTAATAATAATTGGGTATTCTTCCAGCAGTATATTGGATAGATATTATCTCTTAGTAGGTTGGATTCACAACCCCTAACTTTCTTGGATTTATATATATATATAACAATGCCTTCTCTTTCGAGTGTCCATTCTTTTGAGCTCATTGTATTAAATTATGTGTGCATTTGTGTGTGTATGTAAATATACACACACACACACACACACACACATACATATATATATATATATATATATATATATATATATATATATATATATATAATATATATATATATATATATATATATATATATATATATATATATATATATATATATATATATATATATATATATATATAAAACAATACCTTCTCTTCCCAGTACCTATTCTTTCCGCGTGATTGTTTTGTGCGTGTGTGTGTGTGTGCGTGTGTGTGTTTATACATACACGTAGATATATAGATATCACACACACACATGTATGTACGCACGCACGCGCACACGCGCACACACACACACGTAGACACTGACCCACCCGCATGTATCTGATATTTCATAAATACTTCGACTGGAAGAAAACTACCTGAAACGTCGGTTAAAACTCTTGAGTTTCTAAATCTGTTCTCAGCAGACGACTCCATTGTTATCAAGTACTGTGTCAGATGACAGCTTAAACGGTATCTGACTGAAATACGGCCATTTTACACAAACCATTGCGTTGTTAGGGAACAAAGCGGATTTGTATTAGAAACTGGTTTTCATTCACGTTTTGCTGAAATGAGTTTTATATTATTGTTGTTCTGACTGTTGTTGGGGATGTTGCTCTTGTCATTGTTGGTGGTGAATGAAGACGGAATCGGGTGGATAGCAATGGATGTTTGTGATACTGATCGTCTTAATGATAATGTTGCTGTTGTTCTTGTTCCTGTTTTACTCCAGCCCCATGTCAGGCCTGATCCAGTAGACTTTTTTTATGATCAAAGAAATCCTATGTATAACCATCCTGTGTTTTTTTGTGTTTGCTTTTGTCAGTAATAACGTATATTAGACTTCATTATTTATTGCATCCCCACATTATTTTTTAAAAGACTACAGGGTGTTTTGAAGGAGATTTGACTGCTATTTCTAACAGGTTCATTGACCACATAACCTTATTGTTAGTAGCAGTAGTAGGCTTGTTATTGTTATTGTTTAACCCTTGGCAGAACCACCTTAACAACATTATAACCACCCCAAGCCCGAGCGATGCAATGCAGCGGGGCTTTTTAAAATAGTAGAATGAGGGATATTTTGCTGTTGTTTCTAGTTGGTCGAGTAATCACGTGAAGGCTCTCTTGACTGCTCGCACACAGTTTTGTGGTAACATGTACTGCTGGCTTCACATTGCTTCCTTAGTAGGGGATAAATGACGTTTAAAAAAGTTTTATTGTAGAAATTTTAAGGGAGCGCGATGTTAGAGTCAACGGAAACTCCAGGCAAAATATCTTGCAGTCTTTTGTTATGTTCATCGGGTTTCCGAGTTCAGATCTCACTGGAATCGACTTTCTTCTTTTCAGAGTCGATAAAATAAGTAGTCCAAATCTTCCAAGAACAGATCTTAGAAGAAACCATTTGGTAAAGTAAAACACAGACAGTAAGAATCGACAAGAAAAATAGTGTATGTAGTATGCGGTACTCATCTTCTGGATGAGAGAAACGGGAACTGTTTAAAACCCTTTGTAAAAATGGCAGAAGACAGGGATTCACTGAGTTCGTTGTATCACTGTGCTCGTGGTCGTATCACTGCGCTAGTAATCTTATCCTTG